>NW_019418416.1:1837-20256 GCF_000390285.2 Anoplophora glabripennis | reverse complement strand
TGGGGTATTTTGTAGGGCGCTTGTGGAGGGTGTAGGTGTCGGTGGGCGCGTGTTTGGTGTTTGTGGTCGTGTTTTGTTTGTTTTGTCTGATTTTTCTCCCCAGGGGCTTGATTTTTGAAAACAGAAGAATTAGTTCATTAGAGAAAATTACGTCATTTTCTCTTGACACGCAGATAATGTAATTTTTGAAATTTTCTTATGGAATATTTTCTCTAGATATCAAGAGAAATATTTCCACAGGGTTTTGTCGGGGGAATTGGCGTTTTCTCCGAATAGTTTGAAACCGAATGTCATCTCATGCTCATGCGCAAATTGTCACTTCATTCATTCGCTGTTTGAAGGTGCGTAATCATTTGAAATTTGAAATTTGTAATGGATCCAAATAATTTATTATTAAATCTAAATATAATGAATAATTTGCAAGCTGCAGAAATTGTAAACCATCCGCGACAACATTAATTAAACCATTTAAAGTTTCAGCAATATCTGACCACTGTTCTTGGGCCTTTTTGTGAGTGAAAGTAGAAGAAAACTTTCATTTTAAAAAGTTCTTCGTTGTTTCTAAGCATATTAATTTCTTTTTTGCGCTTTCGACGTGAACGAACGCTTCATCATAATTATAATAATATTAAATTTTTTGTGTTTTCAAATATACTTCTATTCAAATTGAAGTTATATTAAATTACTACGAATATCATGGAGATGTCTAGTCTCCCTGACGAATATAATGACATTTACAAAACAAACTTCAAAATCAAATCAAGTGACTAAACATCAGGGTCGCCAATAATGGCACTGAAATATTGAAGAAAACTCTGCCCGCTGATTGGTCAGTTGCAAATATATCCTCGACATACGGCATAAATTAAATTCTCTAGAGAATTGGATTCCTTCAACGTTCAAAAATAAGTGTTTAAGTTTTTAAGAGAAATTTGTCAGGTGAATTTTTTCTCTGGAGTATCAGTTCTCCTGTTTTCAAAAATCAAGGCCCTGAAACTCGTGAGACTCAATTGATACCAACTAAATTTAAACAATAAAATTTGGTAAGCAACTAAATTCTAGTTCGATTTATATTGGCAACATTGCGAAATCTTGTTACAATTGGTGTCGTCTACAGGGAGGACTAGATGTGTAGTCTCCATTTTCTTGTTAGTAATCTGTGGTCTCCATGGTCGTCTATTTAACTTACCTAACCTTAACGTCCTTAACCTCCTACCTTTAATCATTTTCCTAATCCGTGTCGTATAACAAGGTTATGTGATCTGTGTCTGTGTCGAAACTTTGTACTTAATCTATGGCCGAAACTGTGCCTGACTGACCATTCCATTTATATAAAACAGAGATAAAAATTAAAGTAAAATACTTTTTTATTTTGTTTGAACATGCCCAAAGTAGTTTCACGCAGTATAGCCTGTTCAGATACAAAAGATCAGGAAGAATATGGTGATGAAAAACCCTTGCACATATATTACTGCCTATGCGGACAAATGACATTAATTTTAGGTGGGTATTAAAAAATATTTTAAATTTTTTGACTGTTTTTTTTTGTATTAGATTGTTCTATCGAAAAACTTCCTCTGAGAAAGAGGGATGGAGCCAGAGTTTTAGACGGTACAAATCATGCACACAAAATTACTTGTGATACAGATGAGACAGTGTATATTAAACGTCCTGAAGGTATTGAAAAACAGTTTCGTCTAAAATGTAAAAAGTGTGGATTGCTTTTGTATTATAAACATGATGCACAAAGTCCTATAAGTTTCATTGTAAGAGGATCGTTGATAAAAAGTACTAATGAAGGCCCTATTAATGATATATATAATCAAGTAGCTGTAGAAAAACCAAAGAAAATTATGGTCACTAAACATACAAAAAATATGGGCAAATTTAGCTCGGTGACTGTATCTACTATAGATGAAGAAGAGGATGAAATCGAAGCAGTATGTATTTGATTCTTAAGTTTTTAGCATTGTTTTCGACTTTTTTGCACTTGGAATTAATGCACAATACAGGGTGTTCTAGAATAACGTGTACAACGGAAGACCACAGATTTATGGACTCAAAATAGGCAGATTTAGGCTAATCCACCTATATCCAAAATCCCTTCGTTTGGCCGCTAGATGACCTCAAAGTTCGTGAACATTTTTTAAATTTTGTAAATAACTCGAATACATATTATTCGATTTTGATTATTTTTGAGGTGTGGACTTTTGCTGTCAATCTACACATTTCGGTGTTATACATAGTGTTTTTTAAAACTTACAACTCCTTTAAAATTGATGTATGGTGATAATATCCATTCATAACTTTTTCCTCTTTCGGGCAATAATGACAACTATTTTTTATTTGATAGGTGATCCAATTTGGAAGTTTTTGCGCCGCTTGTAGAATTTTGATTAAATGAGCGGTTTGGGTACAAAAAAATATTTTTTAAATGTATACATTATCTTGCCACCTATATTTCAATACTTAACAAAGTGCTAGTAGGCTCTGATTTTGTAGGTTGACTGTAATTTCAGTTTGATCTTGTTTGGTATAGCATTATTATTGGCTCTGTTATTCTACCCAATATCACCCAATGGGTAATTTTATTTAGAATTTTTGCAAAACCCGAGTTATTGGAAGATGTGCCGTTATTACTCAGAGCTAACATGTGATTTATGCATGATGGCGCTCCACCATATTTCACTGTAAATGTCCGGCAGTATCTGAATCAAAGATTTGCTCGTCAATGTATCGGTATAGAGGGCAATGTTCCTGTTAACTGGTTTGTACGTTCACCAGACTTAACATCTTGCGACTATTATCTTTGGGGCACTCTGAAAACAACAGTGCATGATTCCACATGTACTTAACACTGAACTGAGTTGTGGAGGCATATCCAAAATACCATAAATGTTGTAAAAAATAGCCCTTAAGAACTGCAAAAGGTATGCCTTAACTTCCTTCGCCGAATTAACCTTTGTTGTAGAAACAACGATGGTCATTTTGAACAGTTTTTATAATAAGTTGTATACTAAATTTAATAACCTCAATTTTTACATTTATCTCCGGCATTTTTTATTGTATTTGATTGTTTTTACAAATTTTTTTAATAAAATTAGGCATGTAAATAATTCTAATTCGTCGTGCGTATGTATCCATATCGAAAAATGAAATAACATATATATTTTATTGTAGTAAATACTCGTTAAGAATTGGCAGGTACAGTGACTTAAAGATCAAACTGAAGTTACAGTCAACCTACGAAATCAGTGACTACTGGCTGTTGCATCCGCAAGTAATAATTTAGTATTAATATTAGATATTAAGTATTTTTGTTTAAAAACTATTGAATAATTATTCCATGGAGAAATTTGTTATGTGTTAGCAATTATAGTTTTCGTGCTTTTTGTAATATTTAGTTTTTTTTGTATAAAATATTTTTACCTCACGGGAAAAAAGGTTGTAAGCGGCACTTCGTAAACCGACTCATTTGTGTACGCACGTGAATTGACCGTCAAGTGAATTTTCGTTAAAATCTAACAAGAAAGAAACTGGAAGCTGCAGGTCATTACCAATGTACATTGCACCAACAGAGCTGCATCATCGGTAAGTCGCTTTGCAACCAGTCGCTTTTATCTTTTCGTAATCAATTTTGTTCATTCACATACAGTCCGCTAAAATTCGTAACATTTTTTTGGTCCTATCGAGATTAGGATACTTTCAAAATTAGTTTTCGCGATTGTTTTTCTAACCATAACAAGTTTCTCGACTCGAGTTACCTAATTAGATATTTTGATTTTGTTTCATTTTGCAATTGCATGCCATTTTCGTACATTCGTTTCCATACATCTACTTAATCAAATTCATTAATTTATAATACATTAGTTTATTTTAAACAATTTTATAGAATTTAATAATCCTAAGTTGGTACTTGTTTAACCTTTTCACATTCACTTAGTTCTTTTTCTTGTCTTTTTTATTAGACCGCTCAGCGATACGATATTAGTACGGTCTCTTATCATGTCAATTTAGTTATAGATTTGTTAGAATTTCCCAGTACGGATGATTATAATTTGGAGTGAGCATTCATACCACCCATATCCAATATTTTTTATTTCATTTTATACAGAGTGGACTTCTTTAAAATTCCATATAGTATTTTGTTGTTGTTACATATTACTTTCAATAATTTCGCTAGCTGGTGATAAATCGATGATGATATTTTACATTAAACCTTTTGATACTTTCTGTCTACATCGTTTTCTTCTTTTTTTTAACAAAAGAAAAGAGAAGAAAAAATGGCAAATAAACTCAAACAATTAAGAGCACAGAGAGACCTGTGGCACGATTGCCTAAGTGAGCTTGAACTGTTTGCTAGACGTGCGTCAACAGACGACATTGCAGTTGATATGTTTAAAATTTGATATTATGATTTAGACAATATTAACGAGGAATTTACACATCACCATCATTCATTATTATCCACTTTAGCTGTTACTGAAAATCCAGATTTTGAAACGGAAAAGGCTACAGTAACTAGTTTTGACAATTCTTACTATGCTATTAAATCGATTTATCATTCTCTAATGAAAAATGAGGCTGAAGTTTCTGTAACTAGTGCAAGCCAGCCTAATGTGCGCTTACCGAAAATAGATGTCCCGAAATTTGATAGCAACATTAACAACTGGCCTACCTTTATCAGTCTATTCCCTTCGTTGATTCATAACAATAGTACTTTATCGAATTCTGAAAAGTTTCAATTATTGTTGATGTCTGTGTCAAAAAATCATCTTTCAATTATCAAATCTATTCCATTAACTGATGAAAACTGTCCAGTTGCATATAACACTTTAACTGCTCGTTACCAGAACACTCGTATTCTTGCTAGTTCTTATTGGAAACAAATAATTCATGCTCCAAAATTAAAATCCAAGTCACTAACTAAGTTAAGAGATTTATTAGATCGTTTTTCTAAAAATTTAGAAGCATTAAAAGTATTAAAATTACCAGTAGAACATTGAAATTTTGTAATGTTTCATATTTTAGTTTCAAAATTAGATGAAGCGACAGTTACACGTTTTGAACTGGAATGTAACTCAACAGCTATCTCATCTTACAAGGACTTAGTTAATTTTTTACAAAACCAATGTACTGCTTATGAAACAGTATCGCTCACTTTGAATAGTGGAATAGACAAATCAAAACCAGTTAATTTTAATAAAATTAAACAATTTGTTTCTCCTAAACCTAATTCGTCTTGTTTTGTTAATGCTATAAAACCGTCAACTAAATGCATCTAGTACTATTCGTCCAGTAAATGAATTTTCGCCACAATTATCAATTGATGCTCTAGTATTAACCAAAATATGTGGCCACATGCCACCTCAATGCAATCCTAATTGAACTTTTCGAAATTGTCGAATATTAAATTAGCAAATCCTAAATTTAATATTCCGAGTGACGTCGACATTCTTTTAGGTGTTGACATAATATTCCCATTGGTACTAACTTCTGGTTGCTTAACAGGTAATGAAAGTCAGCCGACTGCTATTAATACAATTTTTGGTTGGATTCTCATGGGTAGTTTCTTGCTCTCCCCATAATTTCCTTAATTCATTTCATAGTACATCGGCTATTTGATTGATCAATCTATAAAAAAATGTTGGGAACTAGAAGAAGTACCAGATGTTAAGACTTCTTCTTCGGATCTTCGTTGTGAAAAATTGTTTGTAGAGAATCATTCTCGTAATCATTCTGGTTGTTACATTGTTACTCTTCTTTGCTTTGGAAAATCTTTTGCTTCATGATCCATCTTTATATATGCTCTATTCAGAATTCATGAAAGATTACTTAGATAGTGTGCACATGGTAGAAATACCAACTTCTTATCTTAGTGTGGAACCAAATTATTACATTCCTCACCATTGTGTACTTAAACCTGACAGTAACACAACTAAGTTAAGAGTTGTGTTTGATGCTTCTTGTAATTCTTCGGATTGAATCTCTCTGAATGAAACTCTTCTAGTAGGTTCTAAGTTGCAAAAGGACATTACTTCTATCTTGTTAAATTTTCGGCTACATTATTTCGTCTTCACTGCTGACATTAAGCAAATGTATCGTCAGATTCTAATACACCGCTATCATTGGGATTATCAAAGAATATTATGGAGATTCGCCCCAACAGATCCTATCAAAGATTTTTGGTTGAAAACTGTTACTTATGGGGTAACTTCAGCTCCCTTTCTCGCTCTTCGTACCCTGATTCAATTAGCCAACGATGAAGGAAAGCAATTTCCTCATGCATCGTAAGTTCTTTTGTCAGACATCTATGTTGATGACTTATTAATTGGTTCCGATTCACTAGAAGCAGCTTTACATCTTTAAAAGCTTTTGGCTTCGCAAATGGACAAGTAATAATCCATTCTAGAATCGATTCCCTATGACCCTCGTTACGAACATGATATTTCATTTGATGATTCTAATAGTTTCAGTTTAAAAATTTTGAGATTAAAATAAATTCCATTAACTATATTATCCGAATTGGCACGTATCTTTGATCCTCTGGATTTTTAGCTAGTATCGTTTTTTGCCAAATATCTTATCCAGGTATTTATGGACTTTATGACTAGAATGGAATCAATCACCACCTACTGACATAATAAAGTGCTGGAATCAGTCCAAAGGAGAGCTTCACCATCTCACATGGCACATATCTCGTATCAAACCGTTGCAGTTCATATCTTGTGATCTTCATGGATTTTGTGACAGTTCCGAGAAAGGGTATGCTGCTGTTATTTATCCTAGATTTATTGATGCCGATGAAAATATTGAATATAAAATAAACAAATAATATATTAAATATTAAAATATTAAATGAACCGGATTTCTCTTCCTCGTCTTGAGTTGTGTGCAGCAGTTCTTTTGTCGAATTTAATTGAATATCTACTAAAAACATATCCAATTTCATAACATTTTCGCGTGGTCAGATTCGTCAATTGTATTATCTTGGGTTAAGTCATCCCCTCATTGTTGGAAAACTTTCGTTAGTCATATCCAAGAAAGATTAGCTCCTACCACTTAGCACCATGTTCGTTCTGCGGAAAACCCTGTAGATTGTGCATCGCGTGGTCTCATGCCAAAAGAATTAGTGGATCATCTGTCATGGTGGGGGGGACCTTCTTGGCTTAGACAAAGTTCTGATCTTTGGCCGGTGAGTGAGGTAGATTATAGATCATCCTCTTTTTCTGACGAGGAACGAAAGTTAACGTTTGCAACGGCAATTATTGATTTCAAAATGCTTTTTAACCTCTTGGAAAAATATTCCTCTTTGTTTAAAATTAAACTTATCGTAGCATATTGTCTTCGATTTTGTCATAATTTAAAGAATCCCGGTGATAAGAAATCGGGTTTGATAGATATCTTTGATCTTCAACAAGCTTTGGTTGTTTTGATTAAATATTCGCAACATAAAACTTTTCAGAATGACATTGACAAGCTTTTAAAAAATAAATTGACTTCTAAATTTCTTCGCAAATTAAATCCTTTTCTTGATGAATGTGGAATTCTTAGAGAAGGTGGTCGTTTAGTAAATTCTACTTTATTGCTTGAACAAAAACATCCGATATTATTACCCAGGAATTGTTGTTTAACCACTCTTATTATAGAAGAAACTCATCGCAAACATTGTCACCCAGGTTTTCAAACACTTCAGTATTTATTATCTCAAAATTATTGGATTTTGTCAGCTAAACTTGCCATTCGATCAGTCGTATCTAATTGTTATAGATGCTTTTGTCACAATCCTAAGACATGGGAGCCGTTTATGGGTAATCTACCAGCTTTTCGTGTCTCTCAGTTGAAACCCTTTTCGTGTGTGGGTGTAGATTTCGGTGGCCCCTTTATGATTACCCTTGGAAAATATCGAGGAGCTAAAACTGTAAAGCATATATTGATGCTTTAGTACAAAAACATGCTATCTCAGATTTCGGTTGAAAAACATGCTATCTCAAATTTCATTTGGAAAACATGCTTATATCAAATTAAACTTGGAAAACATGCTAACTCACAGTGGCGGCGCGTGAACATTGATTGAATGTGTTCTGCTTAGGGTTGTTACATTTGTTGAATTGAATTCCGGGATATTAAGTGCCCGGAGAGTCTTTAAATGGCGCCGCAGGCGAAAAATTTTAAAATTTTCAAGGTGACGCGTTTTCCCGGCACTTCTGAATTTCAAGGAACAATCCATTTATACAAAATTACAGATTTTCTCAAGAACGATTTTTGAAATTGATACCTTTTTGAAGTATCTATTCACGAATTACCTACTGACTGACTGATATATTTTATTAAATTATTGAATATTGTTTATAAACAAAAAAATCGTTTGTGATTATTATTATTATTATTATTATTATTATTATTATTATTATTATTATTATTATTATTANCCGGATTTTCAGAAAGTAACGCTTCGAAACGTTCGCAAATGTCAAAGTGTGCTCCAAAATCTTGCACGGATAACTTTGTAGGAATAGAAATGCAAGTCTTTCGAAATGCGGCAATAACTTCGGTTTGAAATATTGAAGTAGAATTGTTATTCTTAAAATAAATTTCAACCACAAAAGAATGTTGAATATTTAACCAACCCTCCATATTCTAAATTGACATTTCTCACAATGGCTTTGACAACTGACTTAAACTTCCATTTATCGCGAAAGCACGGCGACTTGATTTTAATTTGTGTCAATATATCGACGCTTTAGTACGAAAATATGCTATCTCAGATTTCGGTTGGAAAACATGCTATCTCAAATTTCAGTTGGAAAACATGCTAACTCAGATCTTTAAGTAAAAACATGCTATCTCAGTGTGACTAGAAATTTAAGTTGGCACATTGAATGATTGAAACCGTAAATTTATAATAAACTTATATAATATATTTTTAAAAAAGTAAGGAATGTTTATGTTTAGGTACACTGTTTATTTTTTTTCAACATTTTTCAATTAATTTTGTTAAGTTACTGTTATAACGACAAAATTGTTAATTAAAAAAATTGAATAATATGCAGTATGTTGCAATTACTCAATGTTTTTTGAAATAACAAAAAATAGTGTATACCTTAATATATAAAAATTTTTGTTAAATCTAAAAATTATTCAATTTTTTTCGTACAAGTTTGCTTTGATGTCAAAATTAATAGCGTACTCTTATCTGACTTATATAAAGTTTATTATAAATGCACGGTTTCAATCATTCAGTGTGCCAACTTAAATTTCTAGTCACACTGAGATAGCATGTTTTTACTTAAAGATCTGAGTTAGCATGTTTTTCAAGCTTTATTTGACATAGCACGTTTTCCAACTGAAATTTGAGATAGCGTGTTTTCCAACCGAAATCTGAGATATATGCTATATGTCTTTTCGTTTCTGATCTTAGTTCTGAGGCTTTTAGCTACCTTTCGAAGATTTATTGGACGATGTTCATATGTATTTAGTGACTGTGGAACTAATTTCACTGCGGCAAGTAGATATATTGCTGATTTAATGAAAACCGCTGTCGAAACAGAAAAAATCTCATGGAGTTTCAATCCTCTGTCAGCTCCTCACTTTGGTGGTTTGTGGGAGGCTGGTATTAAATCAGTAAAATCTCACCTTTTTCGTACTATTGGACAACAAATTCTGACCTTTGAAGAGTTTTCCACACTCCTCACCCAAATTGAAGCCCTTCTTAATTCGCGTCCCATTTGTTCCATGAGCTCTTATCCTAACGATCTTCGTGCCTTAACTCCCGGACATTTTCTAACCTTAGAACCATTAACAGTTTTGCCAGACAGAGATCTCAACCATCTGAAACTAAATACTTTAAGCAGATGGTAGCTTTTGCAACGGTTTCATCAGGATTTTTGGAAGCGATGGCACCAAGAATATCTTCATACTCTGATTCAGAGAAACAAATGGACCAAACATATTTCATTGATTGTGCCTGGCACGTTAGTTTTAATTAAAGAAGATACTGTTTCACCTTTAAATTGGCGATTAGGTCGCATTGTTAACCTTCATCCCGGAAAAGATGGAGTTGTTCGCGTGGCAACTCTTCGTGTTGGCAAAGGCATTACACAAAGACCTCTTGTTAAGCTCTATCTGTTGCCAAATCAACAACAATAAAATACTCAACTTTGTATTTTATGGTGGGCGGTATGTTGCATCCGCAAGTAATAATTTAGTCTTAATATTAGATATTAAGTATTTTTGTTTAAAAACTATTGAATAATTATTCCGTGGAGAAATTTGTTATGTGTTGGCAATTATAATTTTCGTGTTTTTTTGTAATATTTAGTTTTTTTTGTATAAAGTATTTTTACATCAGGGAAAAAAGGTTGCAAGCGGCACTTCTAAAACCGACTCGTTTGTGTACGCACGTGAATTGACCGTCAAGTGAATTTTCGTTAAAATCTAACAAGAAAGAAACTGGATGCTGCATCATCGGTAAGTCGCTTTGCAACCAGTCGCTTTTATCTTTTCGTAATCAATTTTGTTCATTCACATACAGTCCGCTAAAATTCGTAACACTAGCACTTCGTTAAGTATTGTAATATGAGTGGCAAGATAATGTAGACATTTGAAAAATATTTTTTGCACCCAAACTGCTCATTTAATTAAAATTCTATAAGAGGCCCAAAAACTTCCAAATGGTATCACCTATCAAATAAAAAATAGTTGGCATTATTGCCCGAAAGAGGAAAAAGTCATGAACGGATATTATCACCATACATCAATTTTATAGGAGTTGTAAGTTTAAAAAAACATTGTATAACACCAAAATGTGTAGATTGAAAGTCCTCACCCCAAAAATAATCGAAATCGAATAATATGTATTCGAGTTATTTACAAAATTCAAAAAATTTTCAGGAACTGAGGCCATCTAGCGGCCAAACGAAGCGATTTTGGATATAGGTGAATAGCTTAAATCTGCCTATTTTGAGTGCACGAATTTGTGGTTTTCCGTTATACACCTTATTCTGGGACACCCTGTATACCTTTGTCCTGTATTACGAACTCGATAAAAGATAAAAATATTCTTGGTGGAAACTCATGCAATGCAAAAAGGTTAAAAATGCTGTAAGTTTCATAAAATTAAGATCTGTGCCAGACTCCCATCAAATTTAATCAATATAACATGACATCAAAATTAACTTTCATGGAATTATATTTTCATTTTGATCACATTAGTAAAATAGAATTATTTTTTCGAATATGTTTTGTACCCATCATTTTTAATTAGATACCAATAAATAGAGAATTAGCCTAAATCTGCCAAAGTTGGGTCCACGAATTTGTGGTCTTTCGTTGTACACGTTATTCTGGGACACCTATATATAATTCTTGACTATGTTTAGCATAGGCTTAATGGCACCGCCTCGAAAAATGTTGTTATGATGAAATCGTTGCTGTAGCTAAATAACCCCATTCGAGAAACTGCCCAAATTTTAGGCAAGACTAATTTGTGTAGAAATACATTATATGTAACAATCTGGAAAGGATTGACCAGCTAAAATTAAAGATATTCATACTCAAACTTTCACATTTTTCATATAATTCTTCACATAAATGAAACACGGCAACGTCGCACTATAATTCATTTGGACTTAGGTATGGACAAAATTAAGTAGGGCCTCGTAGAAAAAAGATAAAAAAAACAAAAAATAGCGTTTTAAAGCTTAAGAGGAACAGATTGCGGGAAAAATAATCACATTTCACCACCACTGCATTTACACCCTCAAAATTGAGCCCCAAAATTATAATTTTGAAAAAAATTACATTTTTTTGCTCCCTCGTTTGCTAAATTTTTTTTTTAATTGATACATAACATTTTTTTATTGCTTTTGAGATGGGGAATAAGGATCCATTGTTTAAATTGAACTAAAAAAATTTAGAACTCTTAAATTTACGAATATTTCAGTTTATGATGTTTTTAACTCTGATTTCCGCTGTTATGCATCGATTTGCTTGAAATTTGGAAAGTAAGTGGGGAATAGCTCAAGAAACAAAATACACCCATGCTGATATATATTTTTACCCTGGGGGTGATTTCTACCCCTTTGTAGGGTTGAAAATAAATTTTGTCAAAATAATCCCGGGAATCGATAGAGCAACTAATTTCAAACAAGAAATGTGTTATACAATTTTTTTCAAAAACTATAAAATAATATTTTGCATCATTTGAGAATTTTTTTTTTCAAACAAGAGAGCAAAAAAATGTAAACTTTTTCCAAAATTATAATTTTGGGGCTCAATTTTGAGGGTGTAAATGCGGTGCTGGTGAAATATAATTATTTTTCCCGTAATCTGTTCCTCTTAAGCTTTAAAACGCTATTTTTTGTTTTTTTTTTATCTTTTTTTCTACGAGGCGCTACTTAATTTTGTCCATACCTAAGTCCAAATAAATTATAGTGCGTCGCACGTAGAAGTTAGGTTAGTTTGCTTGCGCACTGACATTCTACAAAATTTTGAACTAAAACATTTTTCGTTTCAGTTTCCTTTTTTTTCGTTTAAAGAGACTTATAAAATAAATCCAACAATTCCTGCACAATTTTTTTAAAACTTACCAAACGATTGTAATGCATCTACTATATTTAATACTAATCTAACCTAACTTTGTGCTCTGTAGAGATGCGCTTTGTACGACGTTGCCAGTTGTCGAAACTACGTGAGTCAAATATGAGACTTGCTCGAAAGTTTCCTACTTGAACTCGTACTTGGGACATAACTATCATCTTAATTTCAATAATTACAATTACTTTAGTGGCACACTTTTATAAAAAAAATTATATTAATGTACCCCAAGACTGTCGTGAAGTGGGAAAACTCTTTAATTAAAATTTTACAAGAAAATATAATTCTTTGTATGATTTCATGCTCCTGCTCATTCTTAAGCTCATAAAAATATTTTCTTGAAACTTCATATTTATGAACTCTGGAATTTCTAACGATATTTATTTGTGAAATTTTTTAATATTTAAAAATTTTAGGTATTTACTTTGTTTATTGCCATTTTAAAATTAAATTATAAAACAATATGTTGCACTAAATAAAAAAGATATATTTGGTATTGTTTGTATATTATGTTGACTTTAAACATGATTAGACGTAAAGAAAATAATTATTTTTGAAATATTTATTCACAATTAATTTGTTATAAAAAATGAATAACTTCAAATCATCATTGACTACCCTAATAGTATTTTTTTTCATATTTACTCAAAAAATATTAAACCTCAGTCTTATTAAATTAAAATTATTTGAAACTTTATTTAAAGAATGCTACTTAACTATTACAGCTACATTACTAAATGTTAATCATTAGTATTAGTAAATGAATATTTATATTGCATTAAAAAGGAGAAAAACATTTTAACTACGAAGTAATATATAATTTAATAGATACTTTTCTGACTTTTTAGAGGGAAGTTGCAGACAGTTATGCAAATAACGCTAGGATAATAGAGAAACAATTAGAAAGGAAAGGTGTCAACAAAAGAAAACAAGAACAGAGTAAATCACAAGAAATGAAAAAAGTGCGAGGAACCCTTATTGATAAATAAAAGTAACATTTTCTTCTGTATTTAAAAAATATATTGTTTTGTTTTATAAACATTTTTATTATGATTTTATTACTATTATGTATAATATTGACTAGAAAGATTTTCCTGGTAACAACGGAGTAGTTTCTTGAGATCGTGCAGCCCTTTCAGTCTGTCTGAAATTTCTATCATGCAATGCAATACAGCTTTGTCTCATAGCTAATGGTCCAAACATGTTTGGCCCTTCTGCCTTCCAAATCGAGTTTCTAGGAAATGAGGAGGCCGCAAAACTCTGTAACGTGGCCCGAGTTTCTCTCAAATTTGGAATTGAGTGGTGTATGCCTTCAAATTCTGTTACCGAAGCTTGTTCAACTAGATTTTCAACACTGCCATAGAAAATATCACTGTCACTATAATCTGGCATATCATCCAAAATATTGTCTACAAACATTTGAGCTTCAGGAGGAGGCACCCAATTAGGATTTGTAGTTGTAAAATGAACTAAGGATAATTCCACTTTTCCATCTTCGGCTTGCAAATAATGATCAGGTGTTATCGCATCCATGGACTCTAAATAAGCCTTTTGCCAATTTGGATTTCCATGTTTTTTAACATCCATTTGAGCAAAGCTGCAAACATCTCCAACTCCAACCACTGACACAGTGAAATGTCGAAAAAAGTCCACGATTTCTAAAGACCTCGGATACACCCACCAAATTAGAAGGAATGGTGTCATTATTGGTGATACCAATTGTTCAAGCAAAGTTACAAAACGGTATTGGAAGAGTTGTTGGAAGCCTTCTCTTACTCTTGAAGTATGCGCATGACTTTTCCAATCAGATACCATATAATGTGTATGCACAACAACAGCCTGCAAAAGCGACTCTGGACACCAGACCATAGACTCTTCTGGGACAACACCCCTACAAACTGCAATTGTTGCTCCTAAAATTGTCATCAAAGTTATAAAATGTTCTACTACTATGACGTCTCCATCATATACAGTAAATAATACCAATGTAGCCAGAAGTGATCCACAAATAAATCCGATATGTTGAGCTATTACAGTTACGAGAGGACTACTAAAAGCTGATAAATATTTTGTCGATGGTCGATAAGCTCTACCAAGTCTTGCTTGTAATTCATGGTCCAACTCATTAAAATGTCTAAAATACAGTTTTCCATATAAAGACCAATTTCTTATTCCAATTTTTCCAGGTTCTCTCCTAATAGACTCTGTATAATAAAAAAAGGTATAAAGAACTTGCCACACCAGAATAGCTGGCGCCAAAATGAAATTTGTAAATGCCAACCATAAAATTTGTTTGCTAAGTCGACTTGCTAATTCATGCCGTAAATTATGTCTTTTGTACTCTTCTCTTAGATGCCAGGGATTTTCAAAGGGTGACCATGGAGACCAAAATAATAATATCTGAAGATTTAATTTTAAAGCTTTTGTCCAATACACACATTCTCCTATAAATGGTACATTTATTCGTGGAGGCAATAATCGTTTATTTACTAGAGCTACCATATAGTTTTCTTGTCGTAAAATACGTTGATAGATATCTAGTTCTGTTAACTCTCTCTTATGTATACACATCTGTTGTTCCAGTTGCACAGCTCTAACTTTGATTTGGATTTCGTGCCAGTTTAAATTGTCTAATTCGTTATCTTGAATTCCAAGGACAGTGTTGTAAAATTGTTTTATGTCCCAAAATTGAAGAAACTGATAAAATCTATTTAATATTTTTAATATAAGAAATAAGGACGCTATTATGAGACAAAACCAAGTTAAGGGCTTAAATTTTCCAAAAGTTTCATCAAAACCACGAATAATTTCATGTAATGTGGGCTTATGATCTGCTTTTGGATTAAACATGATTTCATAGTTAATTCCATGGACCACCCATACTGTTAAAAATACCACAAAAATAAACTGGTTTACATCAAATATATCTCGAAGCATCATACATCGAAATCCATGGTATTGATGATATTTGTATATTCTTGAAAAGAATGAATCCAAATCCTCAACATGGTTCCATCTTGATCTTGTAGCTTCTGCCTGATGGAACAATATGCCATGATCATCTGGAGTTTCATGGGTTTCTTGCAATGAAGCGTAATTTTGCATAATAAAATTGATTTAACCTAAAAATAACGAAAATAATTACAAATTTAATAAAACATCTTCAAACACTTAATGCGTATGTATTAAAATAAGGAAAAAAATAGATCAGATTCTAAAATGACAGATTCTCAATAATTTCAATATATAGGTAGCGGCATGAGCAGGTCATCATTTACATAGCATATGAAAATATTAAATATTCCCTATTGAGCACCTTTTTATATTAGGGTTGCCAATTTGTTATGAATTTGAAAAATAGAAAATTTGCAATCATGCACGGTAAAACGGTCATTAGTCCAGGCAAGTTAGATCAAAATCACCCAGAATACGGAGATTTTTTTCTGATGAACCGATCGAGTTGCGGTTTTTGGCATTGTCTTTGGAAAAATATCAGGAAAACACTTTTATCTATTACACTTTGGGGCTGGATCGAAACTGCATTGCGGGTGCATCAATTTTTCCGAATTATTAAAAAATGGTAAAAATTGACTAAAAGTTGTAGAAATTTGCGTGCACGGGTTTTCGGGGTCGGAGATTCCGAATCTGACCCTGAAAAATATGCCCGACGGTCCTGGGGCCCCCCAGATGGGCAAGGGGGGCCTTCTGTAAAACATCGAATAGCTGAGTAATTGCCTTCTAATTTTCCACTCGGGGGTTTTTGGGGTCGGGGATTTCGATTCTGACACTGAAAAGTATGCACGACGCCCCTGGGCCCCCAGGGGGCAAGGGGGCCTTCTGTAAAATATCGAATATAGCTGAGTAATTGTCTTCTAAATTTCTACTCGGGGGTTTTCGGGGTCGGGGATTCCGAATCTGACACTGGAAAATATCCATTAATCTTAGCTTGTCTATCAGTGAGAAAAATTGTCTTAGAATTGGAGAAATCCTGGACAATCCGTTTCCAAGAAACACATTTCGTTAAATCAAAGAAATATTCCTTAAAACCGAAGAATATTTCATGAGTCATAGATTTTCAAAAGAATCTCTTGGGCTTGTGCGACTGCGGATAATGCATAACATAACAATTAACTAACAAAATCCGATTATCGACAATGTAGATATTGACAGGTATAAAGCTAAGTAAAAGCTAAAGCTAAGGTAAAAGCTAAGTTAATCCTCACAATCGAGGGGCTAGAGCAGCACCTTAAACAGGTATATAGTGTATTACCAAGTGCGTGAATGGCATGAGGCGCATTTGGATCCATTGAAGTGGGGTTGGAGATCTATCAATGGAGAACTAACGCCGATTCCCGTGACGGAGGAGCCGGGGCCTCCAAATATAATGAGCATGGTTAAATGCAGCTGCATTGAGGCTACGGACTGTGGCAGATCTTGTGGGTGCAGGAAGCATGGAATTACATGCACAATTGCATGTATAAATTGTTCAATCTTGAAATAGTCGAAAATGTAATAGATGATAGTGATGGAGACAGTGTATACTGATGATGAAAATTATGATTGATAGTGAAAGTGTTAAATAAACATATGATAGTAGTTGTCTCACTAATTGCGTTGCAAATAAAAAGAAAATTTGTTCTCAGAATAAAGGGGATTCTTTTCGACTCATTAATTTCCTGTTAGTTTTTCTTACCCTTCTTCTCTAATCTCTGTAAATTTACGTTTGTTATAATGTAAAGATGAGCCTACAAGATCATGGTTGGTAAGCAGGTGGAGCAGTTTTATTGCAAAAATCTGATGTGCTTTTCGATGTTTTCCAGAAAGCCCACCCCACGGGCGTCTGGCGTACTTTTCTGTGTCAGAATCGGAATCCCCGACCCCGAAAACCCCCAAGAGAAAGTTTAGAAGGCAATTGCTCAGCTATTCTATGTTTTACAGAAGGCCCCCCTTGCCCCTCTGGGGGACCCCAGAGGCGTCGGGCATATTTTTCAGTGTCAGAATCGGAATCCCCGACCCCGAAAACCCCCGAGTGGAATTTAGAAAGCAATTACTCAACTATTCGATGTTTTACAGAAGGCCGCCCCCCTTGCCCCCCTGGGGGGCCAGGGTCAGATTCGGAATCTCCGACCCCGAAAACCCGTGCATACACATTTCTACAACTTTTAGTCAATTTTTACCATTTTTAGAAAATTCGGAAAAATTGATGCACCCGCAATGCAATTTCGATCCAGCCCCAAAGTGTAATAGATAGACTTTTTCCTGATATTTTTCCGAAGACCATGCCGAAAACCGCAACTCGATCGGTTCTTCAGAAAGAATTTTCTGATTTATTGTCTAACTTGCCTGGTCTACATGTTATTCAATGGAACAAGAACAACACAAAGAAGGTTAACTGTAAAAACAAAACTAAATTAATCCGTGTTTATTTTGTTAAATGGTGGTAGACGAACAACGAAGTAAATAGTAAGTAAAGGTAAATTCATGAAGTAGCGATTTGCGAATTGTGATTTGTGGATTTCAAATTGATTGGTTGAAATAATAGTATATTACGTAATAAGTGTTGTAAAAAGCATTTTACGCATGAATGGAAAAGTTACGCACGACGCCGCGTAGCGGCGAGTGCGTAATTCTATGAGTGCGTAATTGCATTACACCACGTATTACGTACTATACTTTACCTACGACCACTACTGTAAATACTTAAAAACACACCGTCTGCGATCAATGTAAGATTCCTATTTTACGTACGGTAAAAAAATCGCACAGCTTGGTAAAAAAATCGTACAGTTTTCCTAGCAACCGCCTAGCAACGGTCAATACAA
>NW_019418416.1:0-1303 GCF_000390285.2 Anoplophora glabripennis | reverse complement strand
TTTTTTTTTATATGTACAGCACTGAATTGAAAATATTTAGTGGTTTACACGATAAAATTTTAAAAACGGATTGTTTGTAGCAGAACAATATAATATTATAGCTAAATTAAGGAAGCATCTGACAGTAGTGATTAATGACTCATTAATCACTGCCGTGATTAATGGGTATTATTAGGGTCGAGCATAGAGACGTATAATGGGTACATTATACAATAGTCGTGGATAAAAGTAATTATTAGTATCATGTAAATCCAATTTCCATTACCAAATTTGCAAGTACTTTTCAACTTTTCACTTTTCTGTTTTCAAAATTAATATACAACAAACGGTAATCCGCACAGTGAAAATGAATAGTAGATGAAGCTTTTTAAAACGCATAATAACATTTATATAAAGTACATTTTTTAATGAAAGAGAATTATTCTTCGCTTTTCTACATTTGTAAAATGAAAAGTGAAGAACTTTAAAAAATAGGCCTTTGGTTTTTCCTTTTTTAAATTAACGCTCTCACGTCACAAGACCTTTTCTGACTCCTTTTTGTTTTGCTTATAAAATACCAAGCGATTAACAATCTTCTACGCTATTGACAATAAATAACATAATGATAATCACCGTTATTTATCATATTCATCGTTGCAGAATGTCCTGCGTATGTAATCACAAAAATATTTTGTGAGTTTAGGTTATGTTGTCTAGTCTCCCTGGTTATGTTGTTTAATTTTATTGTGTACTGTCAAGATCTTTATCTGATCTTGGTTTACTGTGGCCCAAGAACCCAAGAATATCTAAAATTCTTGACTGGCCTGTGGTATGCCATGTCAAGGCAAGTAACACAAGAAATTTAAAAGTAATTAGTTTTCGCGTATGTGCGATTTTACCATTTCTGCGACAAAAATTTTACATTCGTTCATGCACATACGCGAAAACTAGTTACTTTTAAATTTCTTGTGTTACTTGCCTTGCCATGCCATACCATAGGCCACAACCAAGAATTTTAGATATTAGAGAGATATTGGAACGTCACATACCGCACGTACGGTGTTAATAGCACAGCGTTATTTGTGCGCTAATTTGTCTTGAAAATATGTGTTATTGAACATCCTAGAGTAGTTGTTTGATATTGATGACCTTGATTGGTTTTGTCTAACCATATTTTATGTGCCTAATCGTCGTCGGCTTTTCCGACATCACCCGATGCACTTTAGCGAAACAGTAAAGCATAACGCTATACATTCGTAAATTACACTAGGATTATCGTTGTTACGGCAGCGCGACAGCTGTATGCAACTGCGCATGCTTAGAT
>NW_019418415.1:12962-14257 GCF_000390285.2 Anoplophora glabripennis | reverse complement strand
GATTATCTTTCACATAGAAAAATGTTCGTTAAATTTAAGCATGCAAGGTCTGAGATGTACGATGTAGATAAAGGGGTACCTCAGGGTTCCGTGCTAGGGCCTCTAATCTTTCTGTTATTTATAAACGACTTACCCCTTCATATAAATGCAAGCGTTTTAACTGTTTTTGCTGACGATACATCGCTGGTGGTTACTGCTGGAACTCGGGAGGGACTTCAACTGTCAACTAAAAGTTTGGTGCAATGCTTCGCCAACTGGTGCGAGAAAAATGGCTGGATAGTTAATATAAATAAAACCGAATGTATTTATTTCCACTTCTCATACACAACGCCGGTAGCCCCATTAAATTTTACTGTTTGTAACAATTCGATAACTTCAAAAAAANTTGAAATGTATGCAGCCGACGATGTTGACTTTGCCCTAGGAAGTTTTATTAATATATTTAATTTTGTTCTTGATAGGTGTTGCCCTTTAATAAAATACAAGCCCAGACCTCACAATAAAATTAAATCTGGTTGGATAACTCGGGAAATTATTCAGGCCGGCATGAATCTTAAAAACTTATATTGGCTGTGTAATGCGATCGGCGGTATGGAGTCGCACCTTATTTATAAAAATGCAAAAAATAAGTACACTGCACTACTAAAAAGTAGTAAACGTAATTTCTTTAAGAACTTAATTGATAAATCTAACAACAAAACAAAAACCGTTTGGAATTTAGTCAATAGAGAAATTGGGAGAAATAAACCACTCCATAACGTATCGATCTACATTGAAGGAAGTTTGGGGCACGACTCACAAAAAGTGGCTTCTGCTTTTGGCAATTACTTTGCAAATATAACTGAGAAGACTCTAACCCAGTTTTACGGCAAGTTTAGACCCACTGCTTGTACGGTTTCTAATATGTTTCATTTAACCTTTTTCTTTACACCTGTTCAGCCGCAAGAAGTTGAAAACTCAATTAAACAATTAAATAATAAAAATTCTACAGGTCTGGATAATATCTCCGGGAGAATTCTAAAATCTGGCTGTTCTGTCTTAGCCAGACATATTGCGTACATAATTAATTTATCGATTAGCAGCAGTAAATTTCCATCTATCCTGAAAATTGGAACTGTTTTGCCTATTTATAAGAAAGGTGACGCTGAAAACATAGCGAATTACAGGCCGATTACGATTTTAAGTGTGATATCAAAAACCATTGAAAGAGTTGTTTATAATCGAATTCTAGATTTTTTGGATAAGTTTAAAATTATAAGCAATTGCCAACATGGCTTTAGGGCTGGAAGGTCGAC
>NW_019418415.1:4827-10173 GCF_000390285.2 Anoplophora glabripennis | reverse complement strand
CATTTTATATTTATGCACTTTTTGGTAGTAATACTAGACATAGTAAGCTACATTATATATTTTTTCTGCGATTGTACCTCTGCGTGAACTAAGAATAAAATCTTGAAAAATATATATTTATTTTTTTTTTAATAGTAAATAAGAGAAAAATTCTATAAAAAATATATAATGTAAACTAATGTTTTGTCTAACGAACAGTTTTTATTTCATTAGGGCAGCTGCAATAGTTTTCTAAAAAAAAACGATTTTGAAAAATACCCGCTCTATCGCCTATTTGATCAATGATCACCAGAACGCAGCGAGATGCGAGGCTGAATTTGTGTCAATGGTAGATTTATATCTAGCCGATGTTACCACACAAGTTAATTTCAAAATACCTGTCTGGGGCCGCTGACCTTATCTTATCCTGCTAGACCCTTTAATTACTCCATTAATATAAATTGATTTCAGTTTACTTTTTCTTGAAAAACCTCCCTCAATAAATGACCTGAACAAGCGTAATGGGCAATAAGTCCCTATTTAGACCAGTGTCGATAATTTTTGAAACCAAAAAAAATTATAGTAGGATGAAACCCATTGGAAAAGAAAGAGAATATAAAAGAAAGGAAAAATAATTTACGGGCGATCTGAGGTCGGGAAGGGGTAGGGGGTGAGTTTTTAAGGGTAAAAAACGGTTTCCCTTGATTTCCAGAAAAACTACAAGTCTTATGGAAAAAAGTTAAATGGCAAAGTTGTAGGTAATAAAAAGATCTACAACTTTTGTATTTACACTTTTTTCACATAACCTCAAAATTTATGTGAAAAATTCAAATAACCAAGTTTTTGGTTTTTTATTTTTATCTTTTACAAAAAAAATTTTTTTTCACGAAATTTGTTGAAAACTTACCTATTTATGTCCCAAACACGCTGTAATTTTTTTGATTTGAAATATTTATTTTTTCACCTTATTTTTACTTAATATCGAAAAAGCACCCTAATTTTCAATCGAAAATTCTCACGTCAAAATATCTGCTTTTTTAAAAACGTCGGTGGGCTTTTTCTTCGTTGAAATCTCTACTTTCTGATGGTGTAAAAAAATATACATTACTATGGTAAGTTTTCTCAGGAAATGCAAAGAAACGAAAGAAGATTCTACAACTTTCTCAAAATATTGTAGATGTCTTATTAAATATTAACTTTATTAACTTATTTGGTTGTTAATTATAATAGTATATTTCGACTTGTAATTTTTTTGTTTATCAATGTAACATGGAATCTTACGTTTTTCGAGTAATTAAAGTGTAAATTTTAATAAATAGCTCAAAATTGTACATAATGATTAGAAAAAAATTTTCGGATTCTAGTTCGTTTCTTTGCATTTCCTGAGAAAACTTACCATAGTAATGTATATTTTTTTTACACCATCAGAAAGTAGAGATTTCAACGAAGAAAAAGCCCACCGACGTTTTTAAAAAAGCAGATATTTTGACGTGAGAATTTTCGATTGAAAATTAGGGTGAGTAAGTGAAAAGTGTAATATTCCTAAGTATTTGTCATATTTGATTTTAATAATAAATAAATTTCATGACGATTTCCTTTATTACGTATTATATTATTTATTATTCTATAAATGACTTTTGAAATGACAAATTTGGCGGTTTAAAAAAAATCATTAGCGCTCTGGAAACCAAGAGTCGATAATTCCCCTAGGAAATGGCGGAAGATATAAGGGATGAGGAGCATACATGACGAGGAACGAGATTTAGATCATGGAAAAACTACGGGAAAATGAAGTTACTGTACCGACAAAGGAAAAGCATGCTGCCATGTTAGACACAGTAACAAGATAGAGAATAGAAAGATTAAAAACAATCCAATCAAAATAGTTAAGGAAGTGTAGTTTATGATTCGAACTTTCATTCTAAAGAACTACAACTACGATATTATTCTAATTGACTTAAGAAAACTCCAATGTTGTCTTCTAAAATTCATACTTTCAACAATAATGAGTGCAATGGAATTAGGAACTTGCTCACTCGGCCACAGAAAATTAGAGGTCTAGTAGGAAACACCGAACATAATGTCATAGTGGAGATTTTATCAACAGCATTAAAACGTCCAGCTAGGTTTGGACCATATGAAAGTCCTCATTATCCTATTGAATTTTGTCATGATCATTATTCACAATTTGACTTTTAAAGAAGCTTTGAGAAAACTTCATCGAAGAATCATCGCGGAATGCGGATGATGGAAGAGAAAAGGATGAGAATTTAGTGGACCTGACAAAAGCCTAACAAATATCTACTTCGAAGCGTTAAAGAATTAGAACTACCTGGAATTTGATTCAGGAAAAATAAAGGATCAGAACGTCATAGGTAGATTTCAAATCATACGTCGGACGCTATGGACAGAACAAATATTAATACTGGTAAGTGCGGACATATCCAATACCCCTGAACAGTCTCTTCGCGCGTCTAAGGGCTTACAACTTGTATGAATATTCCTGAACAGTCTCTTCAAACATATGATCTAATCTAAAGGCTGATTAATATTTCGGAACAGAGGTACAGTGTAATTGTGATATGTAATATATTACAATTTCATAACTATATATGTTTTTAGTTGCCCAAATATTCAGAAATGAAGAAATTAGGTTAGAAGTAAAGTCATAGTTATTGTACCTACACTTTTCGGAATTTTATGGCCTCCAAGAACCATGTCTTTTACGGTAATTCTTGCAGTTCCTATCGCTATTAGAGCTATCCTGTTGGATTCTTTGATTACTGCCTTAAGATATGGTGATTTGTTCAAAACTTCTTTGGTAACTGGTGATTTTTTCTCAGGAAAATTTTTAAATGCTTCCTCAAAGGCATTGCTGTTTGTCTGGATTTTTTGCAAGAAAGTATATTAGGGCAGCCAACGTTTTTCCTGTCTGAAAAATAAATGAGAAATAGGTATCTGAAGTTTTTCACACTTATTTCAATGCAATTCATGTCAGTAACATCAAAAATGTAAACAGTAAAAAAAACTGAAAGTGCTGTGACAACAATAAAATCAAATTGTAACAACATTGGATACTTGTTGTATCTACTAGTATGTGTAACCTATTTGTTTGATTAGTAATATTTCGGTATCGTTAGCTTATGGCATGCCGTTTGGTCATTTAGAAAAATGTTAAATGCTGGAGGCATACCTTATTTGCAGAAAAAATTTTGTACGATCACTACAATATTACCGACATGCATTTCCGGATCGTCAGGCACCAAATAGACAATATTTTTAAAATTATACAGATATTTTAAAAATAATGAAGCTACATTTAAGAAAACAAGGGAAAACAAAGCTTTTGTAATAGACGAAGAAACAGAAATCAATGTGTTAGCTTATTATGAAACGTTTCCAGATAAATCTATCAGAGATATTACCAGAGAATTAGATGTCAAGTGATGTATAGTTCACAAGATTTTAAAGAAGTACAAATATTATCCTTTTAAAAAGATTAGGGTTCGTACCCTCGTAGCTGGAGATGCAGAAAGATTGTTTTTTGCAATTGGTTATTACATTTTTTTAATCAGCGTCCAAATAATTAAAAGTTCATTTTGTGGTCCGATGAATCTAATTTTTCAAATTCTGGAATATGCAACAAACAGAATCNAAAGATTAGGGTTCGTACCCTCGTAGCTGGAGATGCAGAAAGATTGTTTTTTGCAATTGGTTATTACATTTTTTTAATCAGCGTCCAAATAATTAAAAGTTCATTTTGTGGTCCGATGAATCTAATTTTTCAAATTCTGGAATATGCAACAAACAGGATCAACATTATTGGAGTCAAGAAAATCCTATAACAGGGAATCCACAGAACCGCTTTAGTTTAAATGTTTGGCGCGGTTTAATTGGTTCGCAATACAATGATGTATTAGAATTAGAAAATAGCATTAGAAACATTTTGGAAAGCATTGATGGCAGAACTATTCAGAGTGCAGCGCGCAGTGTTTTGGGCTCAGAAATGTATTGAACAAGAAGGCAACGTTTTTGAACATTTATTAACCTAACATTAACCTAATTGGTTGAGTTTTTTTTTACTGTTTACATTTTTGACGTTACTGGCAAGCATTTCATTGAAATAAATGTGAAAAGCTTCAGATGCCTATTTTTATTTATTTTTTAATTGAAGACAGTCACCTATGTATTAATACTTTTTTGTCCACAATATTTTTTTCTTTTAAAATATGTAAATATATACAGGGTGTTCTATTAAAAAAATGTTTTTTTCAAAAATTACGAAAATGCGATGCTCAATTGTTTTTTCGATAGGAAAAATGCTACTAGTTTGCTAATTTCGTTTTTAATGACAACACAAGAAGTACTTATATCATAAGGGAAATTTGTTTATTATTATCATGTATGTATGTATGTCGGAGGGTGGTGGAATTGTCTTCCACCACGGCACTTACGCCTTATTAGGCCCCTTGTACACCCTCCTTCACTACTCGAGTACTTTTCTTTTATTATTATCATATTCTATTATATTATATTATTATTCATATTATCATCTAATAATTTCTAATCTAATAATTAGGTAATAATTCCATCTAAGAAAAATCAACTTCTATGAAAAGATATCGCTACCTGCAACTAACATTGGTATGTTAAACAGGAACCCTACTTTTTATACTAATTCGGATTTTACGGTTAAAAATACGTAGGATTTGTTTGAAACATTTTTATCAATACAAGATAGATGGCGCTGTAATCGACAAAATTCATTTTTTTAAATTTCTCCTGCTGAGAACCTACGCACACGATTTTGCAATACGTTTGTAATAAAAAAATGACCGCGTTGTATGTATGTAAATACTCAAAATTCGTTGTCAAAAAAGTTTATTTACTTTGCAAATTTCGAATAACTGGGAAGTTGTTCCCTGTAGAAAAAATGGCTGAATAAACTACTCTTAGCGTAACCTAGGAACAATAACGTGGAGGTAGTAGTTTTCTGTTCCCTTCCGAGTCCCTTCGCCTGTCACGTATCAATGTACCTGATTTATATGAGTCTCCCTTCGACTTTCACTGAGTGCTTGATTTACACGAGTCTCCTCTCCTCATCATTTTCCAGTTAAGGCCTGCGCATACATACGCGGTAAGCTAAGCGGTGGCGGTGGTGTTTGAATGTAATAGACGAACGGTCCACCCCTAAAAAGATGCTTAGAAAATCAAGGTCACCGACCACGAGGAGAGGCCAGGATGAAACCTTTTGTAATCGATGCATTGAGTTATTGCGAACAAAAAACCTAAGTAACATCTTTGTGTCCGAGTGGCAGGTAATTTGTTATTAACAAAAAAGTTGCAAAATAAAAATATTGCAAAAAA
>NW_019418415.1:0-4539 GCF_000390285.2 Anoplophora glabripennis | reverse complement strand
TTTATTATTTTAAGAACTTACTGGGTCATTTTTTTTATTTTCATGTGGCTGAGCACACGAAGGAGAGGGCGAATGGCACTAAAATGGTTCCTCAATGGCATAAAGGGTCGGTTCCCCACCTACTATCAACAACAGCTGTACTTCAAATTCATAGCCAGTAATCAAACATACATGCCTAAAGTGTTTAAAAGGGCAGCACGACTATCAAAAGGATGGATTGAGAACTTCACAGCACTAGCAGGTGTTACACAGGAAACCTTCACCAAGCAGAGGCAAACCAAGCTAACATCATATCCCCATCTCTTGGGTATATATAAACAGTGATATCCACATGTTGTGTCACCATACCATCGCTGTAAATGAAGATTATTACACAAACACTCCACACTGCAAACTGTTTAAAGGTTATATAGACTTTAAACCTTACCTTAGTCAGATTATCTTCAGTTCAATTCGTATGTATAATACGGCCACTGGTTCACACAGTAACACTATCTTATAAATCCGCTTAGCAAGCATTAAGCGATAATAAAGTTCTCAATCTCCAACTTTATAATAACTGCAGTAATCAGCACATTATTTACTGGTTAGGTATGTTGTATTTAAGACTACTGCAGAGCAAACTACTTCCACGGAAGAGTAGGCATAATCAACACTTTTATTGTAGTCCCCATGCTCCAATCGAGTAGCCCGCGAGGGTACAGGACCGACCTTGCCCAGAACAGACTATTGTGTCAGTGCCGGACTTAGACTAAATTTCGTGTGTGCTCAGTAGATTGTTACGGACGATGTTTTAATTTTTTTTTCTGGTGTATGCTTAGGAATAAGTTAGGGACAGTACGGTTAGAAATAGAAATATCAATACAATTTTATGGGTACCTCAATTGTATTTAAGTATTTTCTTTTGTGTGTAATTTAATATTAATGATGTAAAGCTGGGGGCCAGCTTTCACTAGGCGGGGGAGATATGTCAAATTCAAAGAAAATTAATAATTATTTTAACAGTAAATTTCAATTATTTCATTCGCGCATTTATTCAATTAATTCGTTGGCATTATTTCATATTAAAAATTTATGACTAAACAAAAAAGACAGTTCGACGACTAGGTGATTGCGAAATCACCGGACCGCCGACCGGGCGGTAAACTTAAATTGGGTCAGCCACGGCGGTACCTATGGTAATCCTGCAAACACGGCGGTTTTGAAAAAGCGGTGGCGCGCTCGTTGAACTGTCTTGGACAGTCGATTTTTGGAAGTGAAGTAGAAGACATCTCTCCCCCGAAATGAAAAGAGTTGGGCTAATAATGTAGTTTATTGTAGTTAGTGTAGTTTCAATTGTTTGGCAAACCAATTCCAAAATTTAGTAATAAATGTTTTATTATAAACTCGTCTTTTAACTACCATCTACTATCCCCTAGCGTGCGTCTACGACCAAGTGGGCTGTAGGCGTAACAGTATTACAATTATTAATAGATCTGATGCGCTATAGCAAATTATAAATAAATATGGCCATGCCCATTAAACCAAAAAAATGAGTAGGTCAATATTACCTTGTAGTAATTGATTCTCCTGTCGTCGTTCAATTTTCCGTCGATGTCTGAAAAACCATTTTCCGTAATGAAAATAGGTGTATTATATGTTTTCTTTAACCAGTTTAATAGTCTCCTTATTCCCCATGGAGTAACCTATAAATACAAGACAACATAAAAACAAGACAAAAATTTGTATAAATGTACGAATATCCTAAAATTCGTTATGTAGGAACTGTGGCCGGATCAAATATGTTTTGTTTTATACATATCTTCAAGATATTGATACATAATTGTTATAGACCTAGTTTTATAACAATCCACTCTTCATGTCTTAAAAAAGAACGGTTGAGATTCGTGAGTTATTTATTTACTGTCAATATAAAATATTTCTAATTTGTACGATTTTGGTTCTGCAATAAAGAGTTGTATGTTTAACGCTGTGTAATTAATTTAATAAAGAAACATAAAACTCTAACAGGTTATGGGCTCAGGTCTTAGGCAGATTTAGCACTCCTGTGTGATATTTTGTGAGCCGTTTCTCCAAACAAGCTTTACATTCCAAGAAGATTAATTTTCCCACGTGCATGCCATTCGTTTCATTATGTCAGTAAAATTAGACAGAGTTCAAGTAGAAAAATTGGAAGGCACCTGAAAATATGATATAGATCTACAGCTTACAGTGAATCAGGTGGCAGGTGTTGTTACGGGGAGTCAAGAAGGCCAGAACATGGTGAAACTGAAGACGACAGAAAGTTGATCAGAGAGTATGATGAAAAAGATGCCATTGCAAGATACATCATCGGATCAACAGTATCGCAGGAACTAAAACAGCATATATTTACCTGTAAGAATGCCAAGCAGATGTGGGACTCTCTACATTCTGTGTATGAACAGAGAAATGAAAGAAGGTTAGATCTTTTGTATACAGAATTGTTTACATACAAGAAAGATTCTAAGGACACTACACATATGTCATAGTTGCAACATACATTCCTTCAGTTAAATGAGGAGTTAAAACATAAGTCCCATGAGCTGCCCATGTCTTTATTACTCAACAGGGTTTTAAATACTTTGCCAAATGAGTATTTAGAATTTAAGTATGCATGGGAGTCTGTATCGATTAAGTAAAGGAGCTTTGGTGTACTTACAAAACGTTTAAGATTGCATGAGCAGCGTCTCGATGACGTAAAGTAAATACTGCTTCATATGTACTGAACCATAGTAGCTCATCTGGTATTCAAGGAAAAACGCCTACGACCTGTGGTATGGCAAGCCGCCAGAAATAAATCATCTAAAAATATTTGGTGCATAATGTTTTGTTTACATTCCACAACAAAAATGAAGTAAATTGGATAAAAGGGCAGTGAAAGGTATCCTAGTTGGATATTGTGGCGATAAAGATGGGTACAGAATTTGGACAGAACACAATAAGATAATACAGTCAAGAGATGTTAAGTTTCTACCAGAGGATACATTTGTAGACTTTTTTCCTAATCAGGAAAACCTAAATCCCCCTGGTGTAATAGTGACCGATGTTCCTGTCAGTCAATCAAGTTCCAGTCAGCTGTCAGTTTTTGAAACTTAACTGAAACAACCCGAAGTTAGTGTGCCTATAGCAGACGAGTATACAGATACGAGAATTGAAACTTTGTTGATCCCCAAGATATACCTTCCAATGAGGATGGAAGTATAGCATCATATAATCCTTTGGAGGACATTGAAAAGGATAGTGCAAATCAATGTAAGCGATATCCCGTGCGCGATAGAAAGCAAAAAGTGCATAATGACTACTACACGTATATTTGTAATGACGATAGTGAGTGTGTTGACATCAAGAATTTACCCGAATGCTGGAAGAATGTGGTGAATGATGAACTGTTATCTTTGAAAGGGAAATATAAAACTAGACTTGCAGCCAGAGGGTTTAATCAGAGATATGGTATAGATTATCATAAAACATATTCACCTGTTGTTAAAAATACCACTATTAGAATATTGTTTTCATTAGTCATTCAATTTGATTTGTATATGTGCCATTGGAATGTTGTATCTGCATTTCTTTATGGTTCTCTTAATGAAAATGTATTTTTGTATCAGCCTGAAGGCAGTGTGGTGCTTGTATAACAAACCCTAGACATAGTCTTAATTTTTTTCTTTTGTGTATAAGACAAGAAGTCTGGATTAAGGGAGGGTGTTATAGACCTAGTTTTATAACTAAAATCCATTTTTCAAGTCTAAAAAAAGAACAGTTGAGATTTGATAGTTGTTTATTATAAAATATTAGTAATTTGTACGAATTTGGTTCTGCAATAAAGAGTTATATGTTTAACGCTGTGCAATTAATTCAAAGAAGAAACATAAAATTCTAACAATAATACTTATTTGAAAAATCCTCATACATTTTGGATGAAATATGAAGGAGCACCATAATGGCAAATTTTTAACTTGTTTCAGCAAAATATTTCGAATAAAATTCACCGTTGAAATTATGTTCATTCATTAGTAGAAAAAATTTTGTTTGAAAATTAAGATTATATTTATTTTAATCTCCAATAGTATTATTAAAAAGGGATCGAGCTATGGAATCTGCTTCCAATAAATCTTATAGGGGTTGGAGATGATAAAGCTTATAATCTAATTAATGGTATTTTTCTAAACTTTAGCTGTTTGACACAACATTTATAAGCTTAATGTCGGTTCGTGTTCGACTTCTTGTAGGATAACTTCCTCAACATTTAGCACTCTCAATGCACGTTACCATCCATAATTAATTTTTTTAAGTTTGAGTTGCTCAGTTTCTCGAAGTCTGTTCTCATATTAGCAAAACCTTTGTTTTCGCCAAAAATTACCCTTTCAAAATTTTTAAATTAGTATCGTACCTACATGTTTGGAAAAGGTGTATTAAAGCATTTTTAATCTTTTGGTGAATAAATGTTACTGCTGTTATCAATATTATGTATAGATATTGTATAGATATTTTTTATAACCGACAGCAAAAGCATATTTA
>NW_019418414.1:4524-14852 GCF_000390285.2 Anoplophora glabripennis | reverse complement strand
GACTCATTTATCTACACTCGTTGGTTCGCATCCTCATTGAAGTCAACATTAGAAATAATTAGATTCAGAGCGAGTCCACAGTCCACAATGCATGGTACAGAATCGACATACATTTAAGTTTAAGACCAGTTTAAGACAATGGAAATTGGAAAAGCAATTCACCTTCACAAGTTTACAATCCTGGGAGTTCTTCCTTTCTGATTTCTGTGCCATGGGGGCGAATCCTTAGAATACGAATTGTGGAGTAGAAGATTTCTTTCTGCTACATTCATTCATCAAAATACAGAAAACTCAGTGGGGGAAACATAAAAACTAACAGTAAATTATTGCGAAAAATCCCTAACCAGAATAACCTATTCATCATTCTGTGTTACAAATTCTAGTGCTATTTTTGTTTATAAGACGTCCTTACTCGTATGTCATGCAAGTACAAGTTCTATTGTGTGTATCAGACATTAATTAAACGAACAAATAATTGTAAATTATCCGTGTTTTGTAATATAGAAGCTTTATATTACCATTTTAGTTAGTTATAATTAATTAATTTATTTTGAATTAAAATGTCTACTCCAGCCCGTCGACGCCTTATGAGAGATTTTAAACGGTTTGTAAATGATTCATCTTCATTAATTCACCTTGATTTTTGTTTAAAAAAGTACATAATTTGCGTATTATCCTAAAATAGTCACTTTATTGCATGAAACCAATATTTTATCTTTTTAGATTACAAGAAGATCCTCCAACTGGAGTTAGTGGGGCCCCCACTGACAATAACATAATGATATGGAATGCTGTAATTTTTGGCCCACATGATACCCCTTTTGAGGATGGCACATTTAAGTTAACTATCGAATTTACAGAAGAATATCCAAATAAACCGCCTACGGTTCGATTTGTCAGTCATATGTTTCACCCTAATGTATATGCTGATGGGGGTATATGTTTAGATATTTTACAGAATCGATGGAGCCCTACATATGATGTATCTGCTATATTGACTTCAATTCAAGTAAGTGAAGTAGGTCACTGGCTATAAGGACATCATAACCTTCATCTCTACAAAATATACAATGCGCAGTATATGTGTATTATCCTCAGCTAGTTAAGATTTATTTACTACATGTGAAAATTTACTGTTAATGAATCACCAAAAAATGACTGCATTGATTAATGCAACTGGTTTCTGAAATAGTTTTAGATTAATGTAGTAAACAGTAAACACCATCATCTTGATAGTTATATTAAAAAAATTTAGAATTCGAATTTCGAAGTTACAATTTTATTAACATCGGTTTGTAATTATTAATGTGTTGAATGAAAACGGTTAATATTATTCGTAGTTGTGAAGGTTATTTATTTTATTCATATGCTTATTAAATTATTGTTCTGAGGAGAAATTTAGAGAGTATTTATGATGCAAAATTAATAGGTAATAAATAAATACATTCAATCTCTAAATATGTACTTTGACAATCAATAAACTAGTCCAAATTTATTTCATAATCGATATTTTGTGACAGAAACTAAGATATACCAAATATATAGAGATTTATTGTTTGTAACTGTGTTTTTAAATATGAAATATTGATTATTAAAAACTTTTCATCAAATAAACAAGTTTGTTGCACAGTTTACGAATTTTACATGAATAATATTAACACATATATATTAATATTCATGCTCATCCAGTTTTGCCTCAATAAGATAAGAAAGAAAATACCCTCGTAAATATGATTAATGTGTTTCATTAATATCATTTTAATCATACCACTTAATAGTTTATAATTTCTTTTAGGAAAATATGTGGGAATTTTTTTTCTAATGTTTGAATTTGCATAGTTTCATGTCTTGATTTGAAGTTATTTCATTGAAGAGTTAGTCAAAATTTTATTGGTGAATAGTTATTTTACAAGTTTTACGAAATTGTTTACAAGAAGTTTCAAATTAATAAAATATACTGGGTGATTTTTTTAACCTGAAAATAACTCGAGAAATAAGCACTCTATGAAAATAATGTCCATATTCAAAATTTAATAATTCCATGGAGGGAATATGTTAGTGCTAAAATTAGTCCCCCCCCCTTCCTTGTTGTGGTGGAGGGGGGGGGATTTTAATTTATTATAGGCACCTTCTATTAATCATTGATATTACAATTGAGAAAGGGAGAAATAATATTATTACAACATGGTATTTTGGAGACCTTTTGAAACGGAACAAAAAGAAATTTACCATCAGTATAATAAAATTGTTTGAGGACATAAATAATCAAAATATATTGTTGGCCAAATGAACATATAATAGAAATTTTTGTACTAAACGTCCTTTAAAAAAAAAGTTCATGTAAACATATATGTATAGATGCGTCGTTTTCGATTTACAGTGTTCAAGTTTAAAATGAGAATTGATTTTTTATTCGTAAAACGAAAACCCCTTTTTAGACTTTGTTGAAACTTGGCAACTTTGTTTGTAATAATAATACTCATTTTCTCACATAATTTAATTTGTCCTATTTTCTCCAGTGTCCAATTTTTCTCAGATTTTGCTATCAAAAATATAACTTTTTTGTTATTTACTTTTTTCCTATCTCGCTTTGTTTAGACAGAAATAAAACTTTTTGTTTCACACAGTTTATTGTAAGATAATAAAAAAAAAATAAACAACACGGTATGGAAAAACAATTTATTGTATAAATAGACCTCAAAGGAGCTGTTCGAAATGCCTGCCATTTCGTTCTACACACAAATTATAGCAACGTATCAAAGACCGCCTAATGATGTGGAGTTATTCTGAGAGCAGCGTTTCGGATTTGTCGTACAAGTTCCTCTTGCAAGTTAACAGGAGTAGAGTAAACTGCATCCTTAATAAATCCCCAAACAAAAAAATCCAGAGATGTTAGATCGGGCGGTCGCGGAGGCCACCCAACTGTACCTCCACGATCCACCCATCTCTGTGGATACTCTGTATTCAGCCAGTTTCGTACCACCAAAGAGTACTGGGAAGGGCATCCCTCTAATTGAAAAAACGAGTCTATTCTTTGTTGAAAAGGAACATCGTCTAGCATGTTATCATGCTGGGTAGTTAAAAATTCAAGAAATAATTGACTGCTTAATCTATTGGGCAGGATGTAAGGTCCCAACAAAAAATCCTTGGCAACTCAAAAACAGACATATTTACGGCACACTTTGTAACAAGTAAATAAATAAATTAAGCAAATCTCGAACCTATTCATGAAAATGTTTTATTTCTGACTAAACAGAGCGATAGGAAAAAAATTAAATAACAAAGAAAGTTGTATTTTTGATAGCTAAATCTGATAAAAATTTCAAACTTACCAAAAAGCAGTGGCGTACCATATTTTTTTCTATTTTTATCAAGCTGGTATCTTGTTGTGACGCCAATTAATTGAATTATGTGAGAAAATGAGTATTATTATTATTACAAACAAAGTTGCCAAGTTTCAACAAAGTCTAAAAAGGAGTTTTCGTTTTATGAATAAAAAATCAATTCTCATTTTAAACTTGAACACTGTAAATCGAAAACGACGCATCTATACATATATGTTTACATGAACTTTTTTTTTAAAGGACTTTTAGTACAAGTTGTGAAAGTCCTGCTACAAAAAACGCGGACACCCTGTATACAAATTATGTTTTTACCTTTAGCAGAAAACTTTTTTAGGGACGCCTATGAAAGTCATTAAATTTTATTGCCAGGCGTTTTTTTTTACATGTTCAACTGACTTCGGAAAGACTACTAATGCAGACTGATCAAATTTTGATTATGAACATTATTATTGTAGTGATTAACGTTTAGCTTTTTAGAAAAATTTTAACTGAATTTCATCTTTTCAGTCGCTTTTAAGTGATCCTAATCCAAACTCACCTGCCAATTCGATGGCTGCACAACTATATAAAGAAAATAGGAGGGAATATGAAAAACGAGTAAAGGCATGTGTGGAACAAAGTTTTATCGATTAGCACTATCGCAGAAGTATCTACCTTAGCTACTTTTAACTTGTGCTTCAAAATTATGGCTACACAATTTTTTTCTAAGTTGCAACTTCTCCCAATCTAAGTTTTAGACCTAGTTCATCTAATCTCATACTGATTTTATTGTCTAAAATTAAATGATAAATTTGAAATTTACAGTGAGTACATTAGATTTTAATTAAAGTGAATGTTTGCGCTCAGTGTATCATTCGTGAAGTGTTTCTATGAGAAAGGATACCGCTTAAAATTATCTGTCGAAAGTGATTTTCTTCTGTTAAGTCGAAGAAGGTTGCTTGACTCTGGTGTGTTTTTCATTTGAAATATTTTGTGGAAAAAGAAATACTTTTATTACTTGTGGAATATTTCTTACTACCTTTATGTATGTTTGTGTAGACAATCTTTTATACGAATAAAAAAATTATTTACTGATTGAAATTTCTGTTTTAAATATTTCAAATAAATGAGAGTATAAAAATGTTTGTAGCTTTGTTTGAGAAGTATAACAGTCTCATTTTTTACTTGTGCCACTTGTAGAAACACAGACATGTCTAAGAGATTATTTAATTTCAAGTGTATTTAAATGTATCTATATATATACTTTTTCTTTTTGGATGGGAATAAAAATGATTCCTCGTTAAATTAATAATTTGTTAAAGTTTTTTTGGTCCTTTCTCATTTTTCTTTGCTTTACACACTATTTCCGTACTGCCTACTTTTTATTTATAGGTAGTTAGATGTGTTATATATATATATAATTTAGTAGTTTTCCTAAATACTTCTTGTTACGGACAGTAGACTGTGCTACAGATACATTTTTTTTACTTTTTCTTATTTTGGGGATTGGGGCATAGAATATTTTAATAAGTATTGCAATTTTATTTTTTTTATTGGACGTCAAATATAATAATTATATAAATTTATTTATCTATACAGGGTGTTTTTAAATGAAGTAGCAAAAGTGGTATCAGTGAATGTAGATCCAAAAATAAGAGGATTGAAGTAAAAATACTTTATATGAAAGTTGCATCCCTGTAGCGATATACCCTCTTAAAGGAGGGGATTGAAATTCACATTTTAATTTTTTTCTTTAACATGAATGCTGGAGATGAAACTTGGTATGATCATCCTACTAATAAAGAGACAACTTTTCAATATTTGTTCGATCATTGGCTTATTTTATAAAGGAGTGAAACAGTCAACCCCATTGCAATATTTTATTAGAAATTTTTTATATTAAATTTATTTAAAAATATTTATTGGGAAGACCGATTTATTCCGCAATTTTTTCTCTTGTAATTTTTTGATAAAATCGATAGTTTTCTAGTCAAAAAATTAGAGGCGTCATCGTTCACTAAAGGGGTAATTGAGAAAATTTGTAAAAATAAAGTAGGCGGATGTCAACAAATAAATTGTTATTTATCATATTAATAAATTGACACTTTCTATCAATAAGCTGGTAATTTAATAATAACATTAAGAATAATTTGCTATTAATTAATGAAAAATATTTGATAACTTATGACTATGGGACATGTATTAGGTAAAGTTATTTATCTGAAATAAAATTTAATGCAAACGAAAAAGAAGAAATGCAAAATTAAATTTAAAGAATATTCTCGAAATTATTTCTATTTTGCTGCAAGTATAACCTAATAAGTCTGTTGAAGTTATAACGCACTCGCACAAACAGTTCTTGGTTATTGCGAAGGTCATCTGCTGCCTGAAATATTCTTAAGCGTAGTTCTTCTAAGGAGGCAACAGGAGTTGCATAAACAATACTTTTTGTGTCCCCACAAAAAGAAATCCATAGGCGTTAGGTCAGGTGTACATGCAGGTCAACAAACAGGGGCATCACGACCACGACCAATCCAGCGATTCAGGTAATTTAAATTTAACCATTCTCTAATGGCAAGTGTACTATGTGCAGGAGCCCCATCGTGCATATCACCTAACGTGTAGCGAGGGGTACATCCTCAAGTAATGTTGGAAGATTTTCGCTCAAAAATCTAAGATACTCGGCCGCTCTAAGCCTGTGTGGAAGAATAAAAGGACCTACTAGAATATTTCCTACAATTCCCGTCCAAATGTTTCAACTGAAATTATGTTGACATCTTCAAACAAATATTTCATGAGTATATTCTTCCGACCATAAATGAACATTATGGTTTACTGCACCTACTCTAGGAAAATTTGCTTCATCGGAAGTATATTTATTAGGAAATTTAAGTCGTGCCTGGAAATATTAATGTACCATTGTCAAAAATCAACGTGGTTAGGTAAATCAGGGTCATTCAATTCTGATGGTGAAAAGGGTATAAAAGATTTTCATGAGCTACATTCCTCACAAAACTGAGAAACTTATATTTGTCTGGACACCTGGCTTGTGCTTGTACCACAGTCTTGTTCTAGATGTTCCAGTATAGCTTCCTCAGCTTCAACAGTTCGGACATTACGCCTTCTTCTGTTACCCTCACGATTGGGCTGAATTTTACCAGTATCGTGAAGCCTTCTTTCCACCGAGGCCAATGTTTGTCAAGGAGGAATCGGTCAGTTTGGATATCTTTGGTGATATAATCTTACTGCAGCATTACTATTTTTTCTGGATTCGAAAAACACTTGGAACATGTCGACATATTCATCATTGGTATAAATATTATTTGCCATAATTATTCTGATAATAAATTAATCAATTGGTACTAATTATTGGTTGACAGAAAGTGTCAATTTATTAATATCATAAATAACAATTTATTTGTTATAACATCCCCCTACTTACTTTATTTTTACAAATTTTATTAATTAGTGAACGATGAAGCATCTAATTTTATTACTAGAAAACTCGGTTTTATCGAAAATTTACAAGAGGTAAAAAAGTTGCGCAATAAATCAGTCTTCTCAATAAATATTTTTAAATAAATAATTTGCTTCATATAAAAAATTTCTAATAAAATATTGCAATGGGGTCGACTGTTTCACTCCTTTATAAAATACGCCAATGATCGAACAAATATTGAAAAGTTGTCTCTTTATTAGTAGGATGCTCATACCAAGTTTCATCTCTAGCATTCCTCATGTTAAAGAAAAAAATTAAAATGTGAGTTTCAATCCCCTCCTTTAAGAGGGTATATCGCTTCAGGGGTGTAACTTTCATATAAGGTATTTTTACTTCAATCCTCTTATTTTTGACTCTACATTCACTGGTACCATTTTTGCTACTTCATTTAAACTATTTTATGGAAAAAATCTCAAATTATAATATTCTTAAATTTCCCGAAAGAAATATATACGCATATATGTACAAAATATGTAAACCCACTGTACTTAAATTTGTCCATATAAAGAACAGTGACATTGTACGCCCCACCTTTGTCGTTAAATGGCTATTTGACATATCAGGTTCTATATTTGATTAAGTTGATAATATTTTGGTGTTTACAGTTTAATTGAATTATTATAAAATAGGTGTTAGCCAAAAATATCATTATATTACTGTCATAAGTTTTATTTCTAAATAGGTAAGTGCATTTTGTTAAGAAAAAGTTAAAAGTTTTTCTAAAAATATACATAAAATACCATTAATTTGGCACCAGTCAAAATGCTTCGACATCATTGTCGCCACTGCCTTTTATAAAGCCAATGTAAATTATGATGCAATGGCTTTATAAATAACAATGTCGACAGTGGTGTCCCACTAGATCCTCGCATGTAATGGCTTGTGTCAAAATTAACATCTGGACTTCAATATTTTATACAGGACGTCTTTAAAGGATATGTACAACGCTCCACCAGAAATAGTACGATTCAAAATAAGTCGATTTAGCTAAACTGGCCGTAGTCCAAAAATTGATAATAACAGAGCTATAGGGTGTCGAAGTTGACTACTTCGAGCTAATTTCGTATCTGAGGGTTTTTTGGGATGAGAAATTCGAATTTAGATGATTTCGTTGTATATTCTAGAGGGCGCCACAAGCGATCATTAGGACACATCACATTTAAGCTGTCAAAACTTTTTTGTACCACGGTGCAATTTCACTTTGGGCTGGAAAAATCCTTTCCCCCAACTTTTCTGCTTAATAAAGGTATACCTTGCTAATATCTCTAAAGCCAACCGTTTTCAACAAAAAGGCATTTAAATGCATAAAAAAATTTGTTTGTTATATTATGAAATTAGGAGTACTCGATTATTAGCAAGAAATATGCCTTTAAAGGAAACAGTGCAATTTCAATTTTAAATTTGATTTATTTAACAATTTTACCGCAAACAGAATTGACATATTTTCTAAAAATAGTCTTACAATCTAAAAAAATCAGTAATTATATGTCCTGTCTTAAAAGTGGTTCAAAATGTCCACCACCTATATGCATGCAGAGATTAATTCTATGCAAAAAATTAAACTGTACCCTTTGTAAGATTTCTGGATTATTTCTAATAACATTTGTACTATGTTGAATTCTTTGCCACAGATCATCTCTATTATTGACGGGTGTCGAATAAACCATTTCTTTTAGGATTCCCCAGAAGAAATAATCCATCGCGGTCATATCTGGGAAGCGCGGCAGCCAATTTACTGGAGCGTTGTTACCCCTGCTGACCTGTCTGTTTGGATAGAGTTGATTTAAAAAGGCTGGAACATTAGCAGAGCAATGATGGTGAGCTCGTTGTGCATATACCATATAGTCAATCGCTAAACTGAAGGTAACTCTTCCTTCAATTCTGGTAATCTATTTTCAAGAAAGCCTAAATAAATTTCCCCATAAAGCCGATAAGGTAACATAGCAAGACCAATATTATTATCAATTATCCCAGCCTGAACAATTATTTTAAACTCATGACGGTGTCGTATTTTAAAAGCATGGGGATTTACTTCAGCATACACATGTTCATTGTGAATGTCTATTATTCCAGCTGTAATAAAACAAACTCTCTCTGCTCATTGATGAAGCGAAAAGCCAACCCGTAATTCGGAATCTCCTGGTGAAAGTTTCTGGATTTTTTGCATATGATTTGGATGTAGCAATTGTTTGTTCCCATGTAACACGATTTATATCTGGATATGCCTAATTCTAATCCCAGTCTCCTACAACTTAAATTTTAAAGTCTATTCTTCATCTATGCATTCTAAAATTCATTCTCTGAAATTTTACGCCATAATGTCACATTGATTACAAGAGTAATCTCATGAAAACTTCCACAATTATAGCATTATACATATGAGTAAATAAATATATGGATGAAACTTATACTTCAATATCTTATTTGTCAAGCTTTTGGAAACTTCAGTTATTACTTATTTTCCTGACACTAATATTTGAATTTTCAAGAGCAGACGCCACAACATTAAACTGAATATCATCATTGTTACTTTCATGTCTCCTGGTAGTTTTCTCATAATTCGCATTTGCTGTTCTTTCAAACCTTTACTTCGCGTTTTCAAAACAGTCAGCACATGGAAATCTCTGTAAATCTGGATTATTTGCTTTGTAAATACGTGCTGCTAGCAAACAATTTCCATGAGCTTCTCCTAAGGCATACACCATTTTCATTAATTCTTCTTTTGAATAGTTTATATTGTATGCACGTTTAGTACCATATTTTGTGTTTAGTACTTTCTCTGAACTCGCACGTGAATATTCAATAGAAGACGAAATGACATGTAAATATGGCATTATATTTTGTGATTTGATGCCACGGCCCCACGGCATTCGCCATTTACGATTTCACGCCAAATAGTTGTTTTCTCGGAATAGTCTTTCTTTCTTTTTAGAATAGAATAGGAATAAGTTATTCTAAGCCTCAGAATAACTTATTCCTTTGAGAAAACAACAATCTGAGGTTGTTTTATTTGCCGTGGTTGAGCGAGATACTATTTTTGGACATTTGAACTATTTCTCACTCAACGATTACATGGATTATAGTTAGTTAGACAGATAGTGATAGATAGGCAAAAACCACAGACCACCTAGACCACAGATTACTCGCCGCGCCATTATTCTATGGCTAGAAATTGGCCTCAATGATTTGGGATCGAGGGGGATTATCCCTCTTTATCCTGCCTCATCTCGTGTAGGCCTGGACAGCCTTCGTAGGTGGGCCCCATCCGTCGTCTACCCCGACCGCAAATGCGGCCGGTGTAGGCGCTTTGTGGGACCTCCTTTTGTCCTGGCTGGGCCCCGCCGGCTAGGGCCCTTTCTTCTGGCGCTCTTCTTGCTTCGCCGGCTCGTCTGTGTAAACCCCGGGGGTAGTGTCATGTTTATGTGTGGTATGGTTGGGTAGGGTAGTGCGGCTATGCAGCCTGGGATGCGCTTTGCTAAGGTGGCCCTTAGGCTAGCGCGGGAGGG
>NW_019418414.1:3574-4482 GCF_000390285.2 Anoplophora glabripennis | reverse complement strand
ATTAGAGCATTTAAAAGTGTCTTTAATGCTTGAGTGATTTTAATGCTTTTTATCAAATGTACTTATTTTCTCATGGTGACAAAAAAAATTATCTACGTGAAAATTATTTTACAAAATCAATTTCTGAGTGATCTGTGTAGGGTGAGATTTGTTATGTAATTTTAAATTTAGCGGCGGCAGAATACCTAAAACAAATATTGAGTAGGTAGGTATATAGTTGTAGAGCGTACAACTAGATGGCGCTTGCATCTTTGACTGACTAAAGGTAATTTAACTCGCTGTATTACCGATAATTCCTAGACAAGGAAAGGAATAGAAGCTGGAGAAAGTGTCAACAGTTAGCGCTGTTAGTGACCACGAAATCTGTTCAAGTTTCCTATCTATAGTATCATTTATCTAGGGATTTCACGCCAAATAGTTGTTTTCTCAAAGGAATAAGTTATTCTAAGCCTCAGAATAACTTATTCCTTTGAGAAAACAACAATCTGAGGTTATTTGCCGTGGTTGAGCGAGATACTATTTTTGGACATTTGAACTATTTCTCACTCAACGATTACATGGATTATAGTTAGTTCGACAGATAGTGATAGATAGGCAAAAACCACAGACCACCTAGACCACAGATTACTCGCCGCGCCATTATTCTATGGCTAGAAATTGGCCTCAATGATTTGGGATCGAGGGGGATTATCCCTCTTTATCCTGCCTCATCTCGTGTAGGCCTGGACAGCCTTCGTAGGTGGGCCCCATCCGTCGTCTACCCCGACCGCAAATGCGGCCGGTGTAGGCGCTTTGTGGGACCTCCTTTTGTCCTGGCTGGGCCCCGCCGGCTAGGGCCCTTTCTTCTGGCGCTCTTCTTGCTTCGCCGGCTCGTCTGTGTAAACCCCGGGGGTAGTGTCATGTTTATG
>NW_019418414.1:0-2635 GCF_000390285.2 Anoplophora glabripennis | reverse complement strand
ACGTCAAACAACCACGATTTTTAATAAAAATTAATTGACTACGAATACTGTGTATTTGACATTAAACTAATTATACAGTCTTCACATTTTATTGGCTTTATTAGAGAACTTTGCTATTACGAAACCGTCAATATATAATATAATGTACTTGCTAGTGTCCAGTCCTGTTTTTTAATAGCCTTCACCCATCTTCGTTTTATGTCAACATTCCTTGGAAATCTGTAAAAATTTAAATATTAGGTTTGAAAAATCGAAGCGTACTTAATTATTTTTTTTGTCACAAAACTGATTTTTCTAATCACATTTTGCCAACTCTCCTTTTCCAGGGCGCTGAACATGAATCTGAAATTAGTTTTGTTTGCGATTTTTTCAACTGAAAAAAATATTTAATTAATTTTCAGCTATCTCGAAATGACGGGAATTTGTAAAATTTCATAAAAATTTGAGACACAAAGTAAATAATTACTAAAAATATTTTACAGTAATTCATTCATTATTTTATAATAATATCACGTTCATCACTACACTATGTGGGCGAACAAAATTATAAAATTAACCCTGGAAACTTGTGACGTCAACCGAAAAATGGCGTACATATTTACCTTTTATATATTCCTTTTTTTACTTACCTAAAGAAGAAATCTTTTCGCCTCTCTTCACCAACCCGATCACTTCTATTTATACAATATTTTACAATACACTTGCCCATGATAAAACGTCTAATTATCGAAATCACAGCGATGCGTACACGTCAAATGCTAGGACACGACTGAGCGGACTGGACTGAGCGCTGGGCTCCAAATCAGGCTCCGAAGTGTTTTCACCAAAGTCGCTCTATAAGCCAGTCTAGGTGGTCTATGGGCAAAAACGAACACCAAAAAAGCCTTAGAGCATATATTACTGGGGATATAGGAGGATATTATGTTATCTCCCTCTAGTAGTATGCGATCGCGTTTCTGCAGGCAAAATTATTTCCCACAATATCGGCAGACTTTCTACCTTCTACCTTTATATCCTGCTATCTATTGTTGACATATATATTAAAATTTATTAGAATTCGTTTCAACCACATATTTTTATAGTCCTTTTCATACTTATAGTAGACATAAAAAATTTCAAAGCCTGCCGGCAAGTGTGATAGGGGGAGAGTAGGGTAAGACGATTTTTAAATGTTCGTAGAAAATAAATGTTATAACAGCTAATTTATTTCACAAATCATAATGCTCTTATCAGGTATACTCATCTAGATAAATTGAATACAAAATTAATGAGAAATAAAGTGATATTAATTACATATTTTCAATTCAATTTAAAGGTTGCTCCACTTTACCCTAGGTGGGCAGGATCTTGAATCGCCAGACGTGGGTCCTGTGTTGCCCATATGTAAAAATATTCCTAAATGAATAATTGCTAAATTGAATGAAATTAATTTATTCAGATATTTACGTTTAAAATATTAAGTAATGTTCTGAAAGGATAATAATATGCTGAATTTGCATACATTTATTTAAAGAATAATTGCATTATTCACTTCATTTCTGCAATGTATGTTGTCAATTTTTAGTATACTAACTCGCAAAAACATTTGTCAACACAGCTGGGCTGGCAACAAAACATATTCTGAACATCTCTCTAAGACACAGTATACTAATCAATAGTATACTGTGCTCTAAGACGTACGTTGTTCTCAAATTCCTAATGTGAGACAGACAATCAACAACTACACACGGTGCACTTATTACTTTAAATTTCTGATAGTTTAATTTGCGCGGTACAGGGTAGGAGTTGGTGCTGCAATGCTGTCATTCTTCCACCGAAAATTCCGCATCCAAATCCAAGATTCCCTTTCCACCACCCGTCCCATGGAGGCCGGTGTCCCCCAGGGCACACTCCGACATCCCACATCCCCCCAACACCAACATATACTTATACGCCGACGACCTGACAATCACATCCCAATCAGTAGATCCTAGATATTCCGTCTACCTCCTCCAAAGCTCCTTAGACCAACTTGAAACCTGGTGCAACAGGTGGAAAGTCAAAATTAATCCCAACTAGTGATGGGACTACTCGAATGAAAATTATCGATTATATCGATTATGAAAATCTCTCGAGATATCTCGAGTGATCATATAAATTCATTCGATTATTCTTATACGAATGACCCTAGATAAATGATACTGCGAATGACAGTGGCCACAGCATTACTAACGTCAATCGTCACTCGTCATCACCGAATAACGCAAACGCGCTGCTCGAGCGAAAGCACAGGTGTTTCGATTATTCCAACGCTCTAACGAGATACAAAACCTCGAGATAAGACGGCCGAGAGGATGGATGAGACAATCGATTATCACTGCATAAAAGATATGCAGTAATTTTATGAGTGGCATCGCGCGGTTTTGAAGGGCGGTTTAGAAGGAAGCTTTATTTAGCAAAGATAGAAATTCATATGAATGAAAATAATACAAAAATTATGTTTTCCATATATTAATTTTTTTTCAAAAACCCAAACAATGGATCTCTTTAGGCGGCCACTATTCATTTTAAACACATGCTGATGAACCACTCAACTGACGACGAAGAAATTCCGCAATACGCGAGTCATTAATTTCGTTTTTTTCGCATATAATTT
>NW_019418413.1:12019-15069 GCF_000390285.2 Anoplophora glabripennis | reverse complement strand
ATGGATATTACTATATTCAATACTAGTTGGGGTATAAAGCCCATAAAATAGCTGTTTCTTGCAATATCAACATTTAGAAATCTTGTCTATGAGGTGTTTTTTTTTTGTATCAAAGAACAGCGTTTGACATCACTTAATAGGACTTTTTTAGAATTTTTTTTTGAATAATTATCTTTATTTTCAATTACGTTTCCACTGTTTAGCGATCTTGATTAGTTATCCAAGTCAAGGTTTTAGTGGGATAAAGATCAATAAATAAAAGAACACTATAATTTAAATCATTGCCAACGTTTCAGTGTTATTTTACACCATCCTAAGGGCTCGAAATTTGAAGTGTAATTTGTCCAACTTAACAGTTCTAAATATTAAGAAGATGGTATCTAGATACTTATATATGTACTTCATGGAACAATTTCAATGGGGTTTTCTTTCACAGTAAAAATTGTTATAATGTCTTAGATACTGTTCAGCATAATGACAGTGGAAAAATACGTTGACTCTCTCTCTCTCTACCGAATCACGTGACTCGTAATCATTATCGTGTATAAATATACACAAATGTATACACGGCTGGAAAATCCACATAGTCCATCTGCCTTTACGTGAGTGTTGACAAAATAGGTCATAGAAATCCGTACGATAGACAAGGATGGCTATATTGAAGACGTTTCATAATCTGAATAGTCAATGGGATGCGCTCAGTTAGAAGTGGGAGTGACTATTCAGATTATGAAACGTCTTCACTATAGCCATCCTTGTCTATATCACGGATTTCTTTACTTTAGTCTGTCGCTCTCATGTAAAGGCAGATGGACCATGTACCGTTGCCAGCCGTGTATATTTAAACTGAAATCTTTATAGCTAAACTGAACTGGACTTCGAAGGAAATAAAAGTAGTACTTCAAAACGCTACAAAAACTAACTTGGATTAATTAATTTTACATCGTACTAGCTTATTAACTGTTAGAAAATATTAATTTAATAGATGAATAATATTAAACGCCACGGCATAAAAAGAATCCTGCATAGGCTGAAATATTTGTACAAAGGTCAATATGTACTATTTAAGAGATAAAAATATCCAGATGCGATTCTCTATATCTTATTTAAAAGTGTAGAGAGCAATTCACTTATACACATTATTATACACAAAAAAATGGGATGAACATAAATCAATATACTGCTTGCCGGTATCTTGAAACACAAATAAGAAAAAGGTTATCAAATCCAGTTGAGTTATGATGATTCATGGAGGAAAATTGCAGCTAGTGACTTGGAATATTACCGGTACACTGAAAAATTACTGCGGATTTTAAAAAAAATCTGATTTAATTTGTAAATATTGATAATTGTTTATCTATTTCAGAAGGATATACCCCTTTTTATATACAGAATTGTATTTAGTGCATACTGTTTTTACATGACTTTGGTAGCTGCTAGAAAACTTATCTTCATCTTTATCATAACTTTTTCTTTGGCGTTTGAGATCGTTAAAAAAACATGAAGCAGTCTATTATTAAGTGTCGTTGCTGCATTCCGTTAGAATGAATATTCATCTTCGGTGGCTGCTTGAGGGACAATCTCCCCTTTACCCCTCTCGCCCCGCGTCATCATCGCCCCGAAAGGCAAAAGAGATGGGAGTCTTAATTACTAGGTCGTGTATGCGGGATAAGACAAGCATCAGCACCAGGTTTGTTTTAATAAGTGTTCTGCGAGTGAAGAAGGAAATCGCTCGGCACTCACCCACTCCGGATGCGAGAGCATGGATTAACCCAATATTTACAGATGAAAATTGACGAAAGTGGAGAAAAGGCGCTTTTTCCCTCTAATCTGGTGCCTGCGTAACGCAAAAGTGCGTCTAATCCCATAAGCGACCTGCTAAATATAGACGAAATAATAATATACTGTTGCCCTACGTGGGGAATAAATCAAATCAGTAATTCTAGACTACAAGCCCATCGGAAATTTTCAAGAGGTCATTTGACCCAGCATGAATTACTTATAAATCAATACTACCACATAACTTTAGAAAGTATGCCGTCAATTCTTGTTGGTACAGGTGAGTACACAAGTAAGCTAAACCTGTCCACCAAGAGGGGTGGTTTTCGGCAAAACATTTTTGTACGGCATTTCTAAAGTACTTATATAGGTTATACAAAAAAAATTAACCTCGACCTAATGCTGTACAAAAATAACAATATCAAAAGCCAGGAAAATGCTTGATTTTCCGAAAATTTTGACTCGGGTTTTGGTGATTTATTACAGTACGCCATTTGTACTGACAGTTTCCGATCGATACATAGATACATTTTTAAGCGACGCCGTACATACTTGCTGATACAGGGGTTAGGAACACAAGGTGCAACCCTCTATTTGTAAGTAGCGTATGGGGATGATTTAAACCAACATAAAATTCACTGATTTTAATGCTATTTTATAAAATAATGACATTAATGGCCATGCCGTACATTTTCCATGAAACGTGCTTACTATATTAATTTCCCTATGAAAAGTAGTATTTCACAGTGAAAAATGTTTGTACGGCATTAATATATTTTGTTAATACTGACAACAGTAATCAACAAAAACAAAATGCCGTAAAAAATAGTTCTAAATGGCGTGAAATATATTTTTGCAAATAAGCTATTACTTGCAAGAATTGATTTTATTTTTACTACTACTTTCTCCTTAATACAAATCATTTACTACTATAATAAGACTTACAATATCATATAGAAATATTTTTCAGTAATGCCGTACTTACATATTTGTCAATACAGGAGTGAGAAACCCCGGATGCAAACCCCTATATTCTGACCCTTATCGTTTCCGATCATTGAGAAATGGTCGGCATTGTTGCTAAAATATTATTTAAGATGTAAAATAATTTTTAAGTAATATGCCGTTAAAAGACCATAGGACGAAATAAAAATTATTAACTTTATAAATTTGAAAAGCTTATATATTATTTTTTTTTCACAAGTACATACGTAAAATTTTTTCAAAATCCAAAAAATTATTATTAAAAAGTCAATAAAAAAATCTGCATT
>NW_019418413.1:10657-11177 GCF_000390285.2 Anoplophora glabripennis | reverse complement strand
TGTTTATGTACATTTATACAAAGGAAAAGTAGTGACTGAAAAGTAATATAAAATGAGTGTAAAACAGAATGTGGATTGATGAGAAAAAAGTAAAATGTGCAAACCGAGAATCCATATGATAACTATCAAGAAGTTCAGTATATGATAGTGAGACGTCGCCTTGTCAAATTGAATATTATGACAGAACATCTATACGGTTCGTTTTGCAAAGAGATCCTTTCAATGTTTGTTTCAAATTGCTATTATATTGCATTAGATCACGAAAAACTTATTTAATATAAATTATATATGTTTTCGACTGCAATAATTTTATAGTCTATAATCGAGCTATTCAAATATAGCACGTCAGTCGAAGCGTTAAATACAGCGTACAGTGTTGCCATATTTACTTTCATTGGATCAGATGTTTGTTCAAATTTGTCAAAACGGTATATATTCATTCCATTATCTCAATAATTACATTGTAAGTGCATATTTTTATTGTTTTAAAATGTTTAGTAATATTTAATTCTTTAATTAC
>NW_019418413.1:0-7775 GCF_000390285.2 Anoplophora glabripennis | reverse complement strand
AAGGGGGGGTCAAAATATAGTGAATCACCCTGTACCTAGTTATAAGTCTGTGTAGAAATTTTATTATAAGCAGATACCTAATGTTGAAGTGATAAATTAATAGGAAGAACGCTTCTGTATCTTTAAATTAAAGCTTGTTTTTTTTAAGATTTCTTCGGTTAAATTCCTTATTTACTATTTATTTAATTAAAAGACTGCATGATTAATGATTATTAATAATTATTATTGGAAGAAAACTACGATTCAAAAACATTGAAATAAACATAAGTATATTGAAAGTGTTTAATAAAAAAACAAGTTAAAGGTTTTTAAGAAGAAACTCAAAGTTTAATTTAGTTTTGTTAGTAGAAGTAGAAACATAAGTAATTAATAAAAATACTGAATAAATAATAAATGTTAATGATGATTGTTAAGTATAATAGCATGTTTATATTTCGCATTGCAATACCAAAATTATGACTTTTTTAAGTTTTAGAAATTTCTCGAGAATTCGAGAATTCCCGGGAATTCCTAGTCGAGAATTCTCGAGACCCGAGAAAAAAAATAGGCCGAGAAATCAGAAACCCTAATGCCGACCATTTTTCAATAATCGGAAGCCATAATAGTTAGAATATAAGGGTTTGCGTCCGGGGTTTCTCACTCCTGTATCGATAAATATGTGCGGCATTACTAAAAAATATTTCTATATGATATTGTAAGTCCTATTATAGAAAGGCCGTACAGTAGTAAATAATTTGTATTAAGGAGAAAATTTATTTCAAGCCATTCAGAACCATTTTTTTACGGCATTTTGTTTTTCTTGATTACTGTTTTTAGTATTAACAAAATGTATTAATGCCGTACAAAAATTTTTCACCGTGAAATTCTACTTTTCAGAGTGAAATTAATTTTCCTATAGTAGGCACATGTTTCATGAAAAATGTACGGCATGGTCAAAAATGTCATTATTTTATAAAATAGAATTAAAATTACTGAATTTGATGTTGGTTCAAATCACCCTCATACCGTGTTCCTAACTCCTGTATCAGCAAGTACGTACGGCTTCGCTTATCTTCGTATCTATGTATCGATCCGAAACTGGCAGTACAAATGCCAATGTAATAAATCACCAAAACCCGGGCCAAAATTTTCCTGGCTTCCGGTATTGCTATTTTTGTTATATACTTTAGAAATGCCGTACAAAAATCACCTCCCCCCCCCTCTTGGTGGACAGGTTCAGCTTACTTGTGTACTCACCTGTATCAACAAGAATTGACGGCATACTTTCTAAAGTTATTGTCATATGTGGTAGTATTGATTTATTAAGTAATTCATGCTGACCTCTTGAAAATTCCTATGGGCATAACTCTAATCTATTCTCATTCCATTTCAGTTTTTACCAGACATCACTGGTACATACATTACAATCGAAAACGCTTTAAACACTTCTTTCATTAGAGACAGGACCGTCCAATTTTTAAGTTTATTTAAAATTTTTCACTATTTACTGTTTTCTCATTTCCCAATAATAGGCACATNTTCACCATGTCATCTAATGGCATCCATTCATTGAGAATTAATAATCTCAAAATATCAATTGCATCAGTCATTTACCATTTACCATTTTTCATTTAACACTTTACAACTTAAGGTTTTATTACAAAGAGATACTTAACGAAACGAAAAAACGAAGAAGTAGATTACTATACATTACTTATAATTTGACACTTATACATTTTCATCTACAGTAAAAATAACATTGCGTTTAATTTTGAACATACCTAAATATCTAGATTGTTTCATCCTCACGTATCACCTTGTATGTATTATTATTAAGTATTCAAAATAGGAGTAATTGTAATCGAAGCGAGTGGGGTAAAGATTACGGCCTTATTATTTATAATTAATGAAATTTTAGAAAATAATGAGATATATATTGCATAAAACAAATTCCTCTTATTTCTTTTTAATGTGGGTTTCATCAACATTACTTTTTCGAATTTTTTTGCCAGAGAAACATTTATTTAGGCAAACAAATTAAGCATATAATGGAAAAGAATTATTTATTATGAAAGCGTACCTAATGGACTAATTAACAATAACAATAATCAGTTAATAGGATTTCATAATAAATAATTATTTTCCATTTACTTAGTTCATTATTGCTGTGGCAAAAAGTCTCAAAGCTAAATGTCAGTAATTGTACCTCCTATTAAAATGAAATAAAAGTGTATGTACGCTCATGTTTGAATATGAATGCTATATCCTCCATCATTAAAAAAATTAATAGGTAGATACTAAACCAACTGAAAAAAATTGTTATTTTTAACTACATTGGACGATGATTTACCAAATAAATAAATCGACTAAAAATTTCTAAACCTTACGTCATCGGTCGTAATGATTCGTTTACAATGAACAATGACAAACCGTTGCGTGTACGCTCGAGATAATGCGATCGCCAATTGGTTGAATACGATATCGTAAAAAATTACACCAATCACAGTGAAACAAAATGTTGCGTTTTAACGTAATCTTGATCTTAACGTCATAAAGGTTCTGTATACAGAGGCTTGAGAAACGTTTGTAAGCCACGTGACCATCGAGCTTAGGCAACCAATAATTCACGGTTAGTAATGTCAAATGAAATTCCCTAAACCTCAGTGGAGTGGTTGAAGTGGGTTATATGTAATTAAATAAACCTGTTTTTAAAGTTGATTGACATTAATTACCCGTATTAAACTTAATACATATAATTTAGTATTAGACTCTTCCGAAACTTACCTTTATTTTTCGTTCAAATGCTTTAAAGTTTATTAAAAGGAGGCAACGTTAATTTATCTTGTTAATCAACAAATTGCAAATTTTTACTATAAAAGCAAAAAGAACGATAGTTTATAATTTTTTATTTAAGTACAGAGTAAAATAAACAGAAAATTTATTTTTTATTATAGATAAAATAGCATTATGTATATAATTTACAAACCATTGCTATTCACTGCAATCTATATAGCCATATTGGCAATAAAAACATATTACATATGTTAAAAATTATGTCCTTCACTGGCTATGCAAAAATTTACTCTCCTATGCATATTTTCAAACACATTTTGCGGTTGTTCTTCTGTTATATTCTTGACATCGCTAGTTTTATAATCGGTTTTTTCCAAGCAGTCCAGGTTCTATAATTTTGGCTATTTACATAACCTGGATATGTGAAACCGAGCTTCGTCAGTGAAAATCGACAAGTCCAACCAATTATTGTTCATGTTTTCTATATACCACTCACAGGACACATCGTCTTCCATGTCTATTGGAAGTAATTCTTGCACAACAGTTACCTTGTATGGGTGTAAATGCAGTTGTTGTTTTAAAGCTTTATTCTATGTTCCAACTGAAAGCCCTACAATGAATATTTTAAGGTTATGAAAAAAGGTAAAATAATCAATAATAATTTTTTAAAAATATTTTAATTGCTCCGAGGGCATTCTGATTTTGGTAAATAAATTTTAGAGTATAATAAAACAATACACCAAATTTCCTTAAAATCGGTGTGATAGTTTTCGTAAAATAATTTTTTGTAAAAAATTTTTTAAATGTTGCACAGCCTCAAATAAAGCATCTAGATACTTCAATCTTTGGAAAAATTAAAATATTAGATTCGAAAAATCGAAGCAAGTATAAAAATTGGGTAATTATTTATTTTACCATAAAACTCTGATTTTTCTAATCAAATTTTGCCAACCCAGGGTGCTGAACATGAATTTGAAATTAATTTTTTGTTATTTTTTCGATTGCAAAAATAATATCACATTAATTTTCAGCTCCCTCAAAATTACGAGAATTGGAAAAATTTCATATAAATTGGAGACTTTTATGTAAAGTAAATAATTATTAAAAAAAAGATACAATCATTTATTCATTATTTAATTAACAATTTATAATAATATCACGTTTACCATTGCACTATGTGTGCGAACAAAATTATAAAGTCAACCCTGGAATACTCTGACCTTAACCAAGAAATGGCGTATATAATGACTCAAATTTACGTTTTATATATTGCTTATTTTACTTATCTAGAGAAGAAAAATTTTCGTTTCTCTTCACCAACTTGTTCACTTCTATCTACAGGTTCGGAAAGTCCCCATGGTTTATCGGCCGTTACTTGGGAGCGATAAAGTAAGTCATAGAAATCCGTGCGATAGAGAAGGATGGCTATAATGAAGGCGCCTCATAGTCACCGCCCGTTTCGCCCTTCCACAAATAAGATCCACTTCCACTTGTAATTCAGCGACCGGTGGTCATCTTTTGTTTTCGTCGTTTGCCTTTTCTTTAATAGATGTCACTACTTATACAATTCCGACTCCCGTGTTCCGAAATGTTAATACAATCCGTTAACAGAGGGCAGCACAATTTCTCTAAGGTGAGATTTTTTTGGAATTGGGGAAATAGGGAATTTTGCTTTATTTCTTGGGATTTCATTTTAACAAGTATACTTAAATAACAACTAAATGAACTTTAAATGCAGCTGAGCACTATACTCAATTTGAAAAACTTCTCAGTACGGGAAACAAGGTCACTAGGTTTACAAACAGAGGTATCTACTAGCTACTGTAAAAAGTTTTCTTTGTTACGCGTTGTGCTGCCCTCTGTTAACGGATTGTATTAACATATCGGAATACCGAAGTCGGAATTGTGTGGAAGTGGATCTTATTTGTGGAAGGGCGAAACGGGCAGTGACTATGAGACGCCTTCATTATAGCCATCCTTCTCTATCGCACGAATTTCTATGACTTACTTTATCGCTCTCACGTAACGGCCGATGAACCATGGGGACTTTCCGAACCTGTATACAATGTCCTACAATACATTTGCCCATGAAAAAATAACTAATTATTGAAATCAAAGCGTATAGGTCAAGTTTCGAGATCCAACTGATGCTGGGCTACCGACTAGGCTCCTAACTGCTTTCATCATAATCGCCTTATAGCCAGTCTATGTGGTCTATGGCACCAATCATGAGGTGGTAAAACGAAATACACATCGCGTTTTAACGTAATCTTGATCTAATTGTTTTAGTAATTTTTAATTTTACCAGAATCTAATTGCCAACGCGAAGTAAACAAAATTACTGTATCGCACAAAATTACTGGGCACGTGGCTTGCAATCATATATGAAAGCTCCGTATTTTCCTACCAAAATTCCTTCGAGTCGCACATTATCGATTCCTTCCCTTGAACTCTTCTCCGATGCAGGCGGACTTTTTTCTACTCGGAACTTCGAAAGAGTCCGTCCCACTCGTAGCGGACCCCGAAAGGCGAATCCCCCATTGAATCCCCGCAATTATCATCGATGTCCCAAGTTGGTACACAAATCACGAGTGCCTCGCGACTCCTGCACTCGACGACTTCCTCGAGGCAGGTGGGAGGTCCGCACACATTCACTGCGAGGCGATCCGCGTGTCTCCTCACAAAGCGACACCAATTACAGCCACCATTAGGGCCCCGGCTGAGCCCCGCGTGCCTCGCAAGGCACGTACCGCCTGAATTCAATTCATTAGCGCTGAATGGAGGCCCGATATTTAATAGTTCGCCGCAGGACTTTTATGTTCGGGGGCCCGGTTGTTCGTCTTGTCGAAAGCTGGTGCTTCTTAATGCCGGCCTTTTACCCGGGTGTAATTATATGGGAAGGTGTCAGGGAAAAATCGTACTAATTGCCGATGAAACGCGCAGGATATCCGAAGACGGGGGAGTGAATTTGGAAGATTCGGCACAATCAACGGTGAAAAAAGCACCGAGAAGCTGATTGCGATTCCGATTTGTTATAATTTTTTAAACAGGTTGTCGAATATACATTATTGTCAAATAGACCAGGGCGAATCTGTCGAAATATCCCACTTCTTGAATGTAAGAGGAGGCAAGCTAATTTTTGCTGGATTACCTTCAGTACAACTCACATTATAAAAGTGTAGATCACTAGATCTGGGCGAGGTCCGGAACATTTTCAAAATTGCAAAAATGTTTAAAAAAATACCTATTTTATCTGAGTTTTTTACTTATATCTTGGAACCTATGCATTCTGGAAGAATATTGAAAAGGAAAAAAGTTTTAGAATTAAATTTTGCACAATATACTGTGAGTTAAAAATGTTTAAATTTATTACCGATGTTGCAAAATAGCAATAATTGATGAAAAAAGGCAAAATAATCAATTTTTTAAAAATATTTTAATTGTTCCGAGAGCACTCTAATTTTGGTAAAAAAAAACTTTAGAGTATAATAAAAGAGTAGGTACACTAAATTTCATTAAAATCGGTTCGATAGTTTTCGCAAAATAATTTTTTGAAAAAAAATTTTGAAAAATTTTTTCGAATTTTTACGATGGTGCATAGCTTCAAATAAAACATCTAGATACTTGAAAATTTTTTCATATAGAAAACACCACTCAGCCTTTCAAATGGTTTTTGAAAAATTGAAATCGGTTGATTAGGAGGGCCACAGTAAATTTTTAAAGTTAACACTCTTTTTTTTATTTTTAAACAATTAGATTACATTTATCAATTTGCAATTGAGTTTTTTTTCAAAAATTGTAATTTTAAAGTACTCGGAAAGACGCTTCTTTTTTTAAAAAAAAAAGTTAAATTCCGTTAATTGGTTCTCGAGATATACGCGGTCAAATTTTATCGGCATTTACCGTTAATTTATAAACAATTTAGCAATAATCTTTGATCCAGTGGCTTCGCTTTTCCGAATTCTAAGCTGGAAAAAAATTTCATATTCATAAGTTATCGGAAACATAGATAAATCAGCGGAAAAGCTGTCGCTCGCACGCGCGAGAAAACTCAAAACACGAAAAGTGGTGGAGGGGGCTTTCACTCCGAGACTGAATTCGGAGGTTCAAAATGCGAAGGTACGAAAAAAATTGCATTATCTCGGCTTCTAATGGACCAATTTCAATTTTTATTTAATCCGATGTCTCACGAACCAAAGAATTCGAATATCGTAATGCCAACTGTCTAATTTGCACATATTTTGTTATAAACAAAGTTCATTATTTATGCATTAAATATACTGTGTATTTTACCCTATGCTATTGCATTTTTTCAATGAAAAAATTTGTTTACGTATATATTTCAACACTGAATATGAATGTATTTAGTTATAATTATTACAATTATTTAAATAATTTTTGTTTAAACAAATTTAAAAAAAATATTTTTAAATTAATTTTTTTGTTCAATACCTATAAATTAAGAAAAAATAGTACTTTAAAATTATAATTTTTGAAAAAAACTAAATGCAAATTGATAAATGTAATCTAATAGTTTAAAAATTTACTGTGGCATCCTAATCAACCGATTTAAATTTTTCAAAAACCTTTTGAAAGGCAGAGCGGTCTTTTCTATGTAAAAAAATTTCAAGTATCTAGTCTAGATGCTTTATTTGAGGCTGTGCAACATTTTGAACATTTTTTCAAAAAATTTTTTAAAATATTATTTTGCGAAAACTATATAACCGATTTTAATGAAATTTGGTGTGTTGTTTTATTATACTCTAAAGGTTTTTCTACCAAAATTAGAATGCCCTCGGAGCAATTAAAATATTTTTAAAAAATTTTGCATTTTTTCATCAATCATTGCTTTTTGCAACATCGGTAATACATTTAAACATTTTTAACTTGCATACTACAAAGTTGGATTCTAAAACTTTTTTTCCTCTTCAATATTCTTATAAAATGCATAGGTTCCAAAATATAAATAAAAAACTCATATTAAACATTAAAACATTCTATTA
>NW_019418412.1:0-15682 GCF_000390285.2 Anoplophora glabripennis | reverse complement strand
GATTTAAAATATTTTCAAGTTTGTAACTTCACCGCTAGGGGGCGCAACTGCTATAGTGTTACAGAAAATTCTCGGTTTTTCTAAATTTTGCTTATATAACCTAAGTTGAAAATACATTTTTTAGATACACTGTTAAACCCTTTACAAGTTTTGTTTGAACTTTTTATTTGTTATTACTATAGCAACGTCAGTATGAAGGACGCTATCTTGAAATTTTTCTAAACGATGGCTCATTTTAAAGAACTATTAATAAAATTTATTTTTATGATATAGGAATAAAAATATTATTTTCCTGCGCAACGGTAGACGACGCTAATGATAAAAGTTCTGTAATGGTCTCCGTTTACTAAAAAAATTAAATGCAACGATATAGGTTTTTTTCATGGCTTGATAGACCATTCGTTATGGAAAACAGATACACAAACCGGAGGTCGATATCTTTTTTCGTTTTCAAGTTATTGCTAAAATAGTGAAATTGTCATCCTCCTTTATTTAGTTCTCTAAATAACATTGACATAATCCAAGCCAAAATTAAATTGTAAAACTATACCAATCTTGTCCTTAAAAAGAATTATTGCTTCATTTAGAAATTTTTTTTGATAACTGTAATATTAATAATATTATCTTTCATTCCTGCAAGTATTAATAAAATTTATTTTTATGATATAGGAATAAAAATATTATTTACCTGCGCAACGGTAGACGACGCTAATGATAAAAGTTCTGTAATGGTCTCCGTTTACTAAAAAAATTAAATGCAACGATATAGGTTTTTTTCATGGCTTGATAGACCATTCGTTATGGAAAACAGATACACAAACCGGAGGTCGATATCTTTTTTCGTTTTCAAGTTATTGCTAAAATAGTGAAATTGTCATCCTCCTTTATTTAGTTCTCTAAATAACATTGACATAATCCAAGCCAAAATTAAATTGTAAAACTATACCAATCTTGTCCTTAAAAAGAATTATTGCTTCATTTAGAAATTTTTTTTGATAACTGTAATATTAATAATATTATCTTTCATTCCTGCAAGTATTAATAAAATTTATTTTTATGATATAGGAATAAAAATATTATTTACCTGCGCAACGGTAGACGACGCTAATGATAAAAGTTCTGTAATGGTCTCCGTTTACTAAAAAAATTAAATGCAACGATATAGGTTTTTTTCATGGCTTGATAGACCATTCGTTATGGAAAACAGATACACAAACCGGAGGTCGATATCTTTTTTCGTTTTCAAGTTATTGCTAAAATAGTGAAATTGTCATCCTCCTTTATTTAGTTCTCTAAATAACATTGACATAATCCAAGCCAAAATTAAATTGTAAAACTATACCAATCTTGTCCTTAAAAAGAATTATTGCTTCATTTAGAAATTTTTTTTGATAACTGTAATATTAATAATATTATCTTTCATTCCTGCAAGTATTAATAAAATTTATTTTTATGATATAGGAATAAAAATATTATTTACCTGCGCAACGGTAGACGACGCTAATGATAAAAGTTCTGTAATGGTCTCCGTTTACTAAAAAAATTAAATGCAACGATATAGGTTTTTTTCATGGCTTGATAGACCATTCGTTATGGAAAACAGATACACAAACCGGAGGTCGATATCTTTTTTCGTTTTCAAGTTATTGCTAAAATAGTGAAATTGTCATCCTCCTTTATTTAGTTCTCTAAATAACATTGACATAATCCAAGCCAAAATTAAATTGTAAAACTATACCAATCTTGTCCTTAAAAAGAATTATTGCTTCATTTAGAAATTTTTTTTGATAACTGTAATATTAATAATATTATCTTTCATTCCTGCAAGTATTAATAAAATTTATTTTTATGATATAGGAATAAAAATATTATTTACCTGCGCAACGGTAGACGNTATTGTTTTTTCTTTTTTCGATTCATTTTAAAAACAGAAACGTAAACTTTCCACTGCTACAGGGAATACCGTTTAGGACTTGAACAACGCTCCGTAAATTACGTAAATTATTCAATTTAAATAAATAAAAACATATGTAGTTACAGTTTAGTTTGTTAGAGGTCTCTCTCAATGTATCTATATAAACAAGTCGCGAAAAAAACGCTTTGTCTAGTAGTGCACTTATGTTTGCGTAATGCAGTCATGTTTTGTGTAAAAAATTAATAATAAATAATAATAGTGTAAGTGAATAAACCTTTATTATCTTTTTAGACAATGCATTACATAACTATTATATAAGATTAGTCAAAACAAAGTAAATACAGAACATAAATCAATAAATAGTAAATTAATTCATATGTACACCTAAACAATACAATTAAGTTTAAAATTATTGTATATGAAATTATTTGTCTTAAAATCTTAAAAACATTGGTCTTTTTGATAAGTTTTCAGGTTTTTCTTGAAAGTCTGTATAGTCGTTAGGTTTTTATATAATTATGTGGGTCGTGACTGATAATCTAAATATACATCTAGTTGACCTAAAATATATTAGGTGATTGACAATGTAATGTACAAAAAGAGGGAAAGTCAAGGGACAATTGCGCCAAAGGGTTTTTATTGTCTCGTCCGTTTGTTGTTCACCACTTCACTCATTCACTCAGCGCCTAAAGATAATAACATCGCAAAATGCTATTAAATTTAGGAGTGCATTTTAGAGAAAGGGGTGCATTTTTGTTTTTGATCTGACATGGTAGTATTACCGCAAAAACATAATTCGTATCGGATCCGTGATTCAACTTTGCATAATATAAATTAAGCAGTTGTTAATGCTACAAATTTTGATATTTTTAAGTAGGTACCTATTATGGAATTTACTCTGGAAATTAAATTTTTACAAGTTCTCCATTATGTATTTGGATGTATGCATACTTAAAAACTTAGGTATATTAGATTTTTTCATGTGAGTAGTAAATGTTAATATTATTACATAATTTCAGTTTGTTATAAAACCCCATTGCAAATATTTTCTTTGTTTGAAACCATATCCTTAAGTTATTTGTTACATTACTACATATTGGTTTTAACAATTCGTCACTTTTACTTGACATTGTTATAGACGTTATCAGCGTTAACAAAAAATTGAACGAATATCGAATAAATATTCATGTCATTCACTATAACAAAAACAGTACCTACTGGACCTAATTATCTAGGTAGATCTTTACTGAACACCTATACTGATTTCTGTTATTTCTGAATACATAGTTTCTATAGATTTAATGCCACTATAATTAAGAGAAACACTTTTAGAAAGAAAACTTTAGGCTCATTAAGAGAGTATAATAAATTTTCTAAAACTCCACATTCCAATATCTTTGAAAAACCTATTAAGTATATAAGTGTGGCCTGAAATGTTTAATTAATAAATTTAAAACTCTCTTTATTAAGAAGATTGGTAAATAGTCAGGCAGAAGAGCCTTTGATTTTATTTTTTTTTTCGGGTTGTTTTATAAGCAACACGTATAATTCATATATATGGTGTTATATAACTGTATAGTTTTTTTTTAGAAGAATACATTGTTATATTAACCACTTGAGGAATCTTTTGTAAGAATCGTTCGTATTTAATTAATTACATTTTTTTGGACTTATTCTGTAATTTTATTAGATAATTCCGAAATTCTATTCCAAACGCTGACTTTGATGGATTATCGGAAGTACTTAGTTTAGACTGATATATTTTTTTGTATATTGCACTGAAGAATTATGTAGGTATTTTATATTATTGCACAATCATTAGATTATCAAAAATACAGATTTTTCTCTTTTAGGGATATTAAACATTTTCGTATTTTCGTAACTATAGTACAAAATAAAAATAATGTTAGTTTCAGTTTTTAATCTTATAAAATCGTGTGCCATAGCCATTATTTTAATCTAGCCCTGGAAATGGTAAAATAGTATACAGTGCTGTCTCTAACTAATAATAATAAATATATTCCAGAATGTTCAGACACGTAGCTGTAATCGTTTTTCTGGGTTATGCTCTGGCTTTTCCTGAAGCCAGCGAAAGGTCGAGAAGGAGTACGACTGAAAACCCCTTAGTAACTACCCCTTTAGGTCAAATAAAGGGTACGGTTATGACTTCAAGGCTAGGCAAACCTATATATGCATTTAGGGGCATACGCTACGCGAAAGCGCCAGTAAATGAGCTGAGATTTAAGGTGAGATCATTTAATATGTACATATACCATTCACTGTCTGCTTGTAATGAGTATTATCTGATTGCAAATTGAATTTGCTCATAAATAGACCAAGGGCGTGAAGTCTTCCCACTCAACGCTAAGGCGCTAAGGGTGCGTTTACTTGGGGTGTTACAATCTTAAGATTATGAGATCAAGCTCTAGAGCGGGCAGGTTTGAATCAACTACTAGCCTTAAGTAACCCTAGGGTGCCTAAGATAGACCCAGAAACTGGTAGTCAAATAATTAACCATAAATAAAAAAAGTGTTGTGAGGAATTTGATACTCTGTTTTCAAAAACCAGTATTACGTTCCTTTTTCATTATGAGCATCCAAGTGGGTAGGCCTTCTTGTATTGTCTGGTCATTTTTAGATTGGAAAAATGAATTCAATTTCAATTTTATTTATTATTCTTAGCCTCCAGAGCCGGTAGAGAAATGGGAGGGCGTCTATAATGCCACTGAAGATGGTCCACTTTGTCCACAACCTACCACGGATCCTGTATCAGAAGACTGTTTAATATTAAATGTTTATTCCACCAAGGTTAGTATTTAACATGAACCTTCGGAGGCGTTATAGTAAACATTGTTACAACTTTTACAGCTTCCGAAGAGTGCTGAAAATCCGAAACGCTCTGTAATAGTCTACATACACGCTGGAGGGTTTTACAGTGTCGGTTCTACCAGTTATTGGGCTGGACCCAATTATTTTATGGACCAAGACATCGTCTTAGTGACTATCAATTACCGCTTGGGAACTTTAGGTAATATCATTCTTATAATATTGTCTTTAACTAATATCTTCTTTCACGTGACGAAAAATATTATTTAAAAAATGTAGATACCGATGTATTAAAGGGTATGTGTATTTAACATATTAGGTTTCTTGAGTACCGGCGACAAAGAAGCCCCAGGGAATAACGGCTTGAAAGATCAAGTCCAGGCATTGAAATGGGTGAAACAAAACATCGAGGCTTTCGGAGGGGACCCAGATTGTGTCACAATCATGGGTTATAGTGCTGGTGCGATGAGCGTTATCTTGCATATGGTTTCACCGATGTCCCAAGGTAAGTTCATAGTTTTGTATAATGAGAAATCTTCATTAGAAACCTTGTTTTATATATTACTTACAATTAGTATGTCGTCTCTCTCTATTAACATTTATTTATTAATTATAAATTCTAATTAATTACATTAGTGGCATAGTAATTTTTTTTTGTCTAACTACTAAACATACTTTATAATTAAAATCAAATTGTACACTTACTACGTATTGCTGTAGTAATAATAATTATTGCAATATTTATAGATCTGGCCCAGATAAACCTAACTATAAGTTATACGTCATATTTCATATTATTATAAATGTTATTGCAACTCAATAAGTACCTAGCTCTGAGAGTAATTGTTTCCCACAATATCATTAGTTAAAAATTTATAGATCTATTCCACAAAGCTGTTGCAATGAGTGGATCCCCTCTAGGCAATTGGCCTATTCCACACAATCAACTGGATCTGGCCAAAAAACAGGCTAAATTTGTAGGATGTCCAGATGACACCGCTGCCAATATCGTAAAATGCCTCAAGACCAAGCCGTTCAACGAACTGGGCGAATCTCTACCTAAATTTAAGGTAAAATTGATAGGCTTCTGTAAAAACTAAATATTTTAACTTAATTAATATTTGTGTTCTTATAGGAATTCGCAAATGACCCCGTCATGATATGGTCTGCTGTAATTGAACCAGACTTTGGCCAACCACGATTTTTGACGGCTCATCCCATCTATCTCATACAGAATGGTCAATTCAAAAGAGTGCCGCTTATCACTGGGTTAACAGAGGATGAATTTGGACCCAAGGCGTTCGGTAAGTATATCTGTGTTTTTTTTTTCAGGGTTTATATGGGGCGTAACTATGAATTAGAGATGGGTAACTCAGTACTGCGTTGCGTTATTGCGCTGAAGCAATGGCCTGCGCCACTGCGCTGATACCAAAATTATTATTGCGTTAACGCAATTGAGTTAACGCAGTGGGTTAACGCACTAGTGTGCGCTTGAGTTAGTGTATCAACGCAGGAAATTTTGCTGCGTTACCCATCTCTACTATGAATGAGGGTCATATTTATATAGAGGCTACCTTTGACCTTGAGGAAGGCATATCATAAGTTTGTTTTCTCAAATTTTGTTGTGTAACTGATTTTTTTTCAATAATCTGTTTTTTTCTGTAATTTACATACCCATACTTGATGTTGAATCTAATAATTTTACAATGAAGATACAAACACGCCAGACTGCCATGGTTGTTAATTAACTTTAATCTATTTTTTTGAGAAATAATAAAAATTGAAATTTTTCAAAAACTATTGACTTTTGCTTCGAGGCTAGGACTTTACATACATAAAAACCTAACCTAAACTGACTTAACCTAACTTGCCTGTTTAATTTTTTTTATTAAATTGGCTATCTATTGACTTAAATTTCCTTACCTCTTGTCCTATCACCTTTCCAAAGGAATGTATCAAATTGCAATTAGCCATATAAATTGCTGTATTCTCTTGACTTTTCTTCAGCTGTAATAAACAACGAAACCCTGACCAAGGAGATCAACAGTGAATGGGAGAAGAAAGCTCCAATTGCCTTCCTCTACGAAAGGGATACGGACTACTCAAAATCTATCAGCAAGGAGTTAAAAACGTTCTATTTGCACGACAAACCCGTGGATCAGTCCCAGCTCAAACCTCTGGCTCAGGTGTAGTAAAATATTTCACTGAAATTTTGTGGTAATTAAACCCTTTTTATTTCTCTACTTAGCTGTACGCGGACTCCGTAATAGGATTTGGGGTGAACAGAGCAGCAAAACTGTTTGCCGAGTACAGCAATACTTCCGTGTATTACTACCGTTTCAGCTATCAAGGCCGGTACAGCCTTTTCTACACTCCGGAGAGCAATAACACTGTTCCTTATGGTAAGTGAAAGAATGTAACTAGTCGTTTTTGTTTAATTTTTGTGTCTAGAGGGGTTTTATAAGGGTTTATTTTTTCTAGTTTTTTAGTAGAACAAAAATAAAAATTTGGTAATTTCTTCGCATTTTCCAGGGGTCATTCATCACGACGATTTGATGTATTTGTTCTACGTTTCGAAGTTATTCAAAGAGAGCTCTCCAACAGAAGTCGAAATGGTGTCAAAGTTGACGGCTCTTTATGCAAATTTCGCTAAAACTGAGTAAGATACTACATATTTTAATTAAACAGGACCGTTTTTTCCGAGTGTCTTTTAAAGTTTCAAATCAATTCTTATATGCTTAAAATATTACAAATGTGCAGAGTGGACGGCAATATAAACATAAACACATCCCGCAGTATGCCTTTAAGAAACTATTTACACATGAATTAATCACAATTGTTGAGAGTGTTATGTAATATGAAAAATAGAACTGCAAATATCCTACGAACATGATCAATTAAAGAAATCTTGTAATAAAAGTGCGATTTCTCATCTATAAAAGGCCGGCCTTAAATTTATTCCCAAGTAGGCTACCTGGTGAAACAATCCTAAATAAAATATGGAAACAAAAAGATTTCTTTGTAGAGCTGTATTTTATGTCTCTGTCATCAAAAATACAAGATATTTAAGTTTCACTATGTCACGTATGTATTTTTGTTATTATTTACTTTTAGACATTTCGTTTTTAGTTTTTATTTTGGATAATTATTTGTTATTAACTGTTTATCGGGTATTGTTGTCATGTCATGCATTTGGGGCGTGTACCCCATAGAGTAGTTGTTTCCTGCAATATCGACAATTACGAATTTTGCCCGTGGGGTTAAATACATTTTTCCACATCTAGATTTCTGGCATCGAAGAAAATTGTTTGATATACATTTGATAAGATTAAAAAAATTTATATATGTTAGAATTAGCTTTATTATTACTATTTGAAGTTATTTAATAAAAAATTTCAGGAACCCCATCCCAGCCCCTTCGGAGAAACTGGACAACGTGAAATGGGAGCCGTTCACCCTCAAAGAACAGAAGTACATGGACATCGGGAACAAGCTGCAGATGCAGGAGAAGCTGTACGAGAAGAGGTACGCGGAGTGGGAAAAACTGTTCCCCTTGGGTCAATACTCAAAAAATAAACAAAGCCACTAATCAGATTGTTACGGAGGATATCGTTTTGTTTTCACTTACTATTAATAAGACTTTTTTTAGAAACATACTTTATATACGATGTATATAATTATATTTTTGTGAAATAAAATAATTTCATGTTTAAGTGTCAATTTTTATTTACACTTTTATTGTCTCATGTTGTAAAACAAATACATAGAAAGGATTGACATTGAAAACAAATTCAAAAAACATATATTTCATTATTAGTTCTTACATTTTTTTAACTGTATTTTAAAGGTATTAGGCTGGTTATTCTATTCAAATTTAAAAATATTAAACCTTTAAAAATTCTTAATCATAATGTTTGTATTCTTAAATTAATTAAACGTAACAGTGTATTATCGGCTACATTTATTTTCAAGTTGAATATCCTCGCAAATATTAAAAACTGTTCGGCCCTGCCGCATGTCCATCTAATATGAGTAAGTAAAGTTTAAATAAACATATTATGAAAGACCCTTCCAGAATTTAAGTGTACAAGGGGACAATGCCAATATAAATCATAAATTGCTATATTTATGTACACAAAGGCTAATCTTCCAATTTGGCAATTTATCACCAATTAGGAAATTTACAAGACTACCCAACAAGTGCCCGAGTGAATCATATGACAATGACGTGGATTTAGAATAAGTAGGTTGTCGAGAACATTTAAAAATTACTTGAATGTTGATAAATTAAGGAGAACGATCTGGAAAAACTTTTTTATATAGGTACATAAATTAATTCTTTATCATGAGGCAAATGAGGTTGTTTTCTTAACATAATACGATAAGGTTCGACCGGCTACTAAGTGTACTTAATTATTGTTATCATTTATTATTGGTAGGTAGGTATTAACATTTCATGGAAAAGTTTGCGATTACATCCAAGTATTTTTCAGAAGACGTTATTCTGTTATCACAGGTAGGTATATGTATATTGTTTGTATACTGTGCCTGATTTACCTGTAGGCTGGTGTAGGCTGCAGCCTACAGGCCCCCATCATGTTAACAAAAATTTTTTTTATGAAAACTAATTCTTTTTTAAGATTTTTTTTAAGACCTCATCATGAACAAGAAAGAAAAGTTATTCTGAAAAATATAATTTTTTATTCTTAAAATTTGAATTCTATCCAATTTTTTTTTGGGGGGGGCTACCAAATAGAAATTTTTTTTCTAGAATAGGCCCCCGCCAATTTTCAGCCTATAGGCCCCCACCCCAATCAGGCACCGAATGTATATACCCATATATTCAGTGAAATTTGAATAATGCAAATCAGACAGAATGTAATAGCGCATTATGTATACAGGGTGATTCAGAACATATCCAAAAAAAAAAAATTCTGGATGTACAGGGGACCCTTACAAATACAATTTTGTAAAGAAAAAATCAAAAAGGTCAGTTCGAAATTGATTTAAAAATACACTTCTGCACGGCACTGGAAACTGGTCCACTGTAAAACCTGACCTCGCACAATGCGACCGGTATGGCGGCGTGATAAAAACGGACAAAAACTTTCGCAAGGAAAGAAATATGTAAATAGAATTTTATCGCACCTATTTTATATCGGCAAATTCAAATGCTTTTGCCTTTATTAATTATTAATAAAATTAATTTGTGTTTTTAAATAATAAAATCATTTGACATACCCGATGCTGCAACAGCAATTGTTCAAAATTTTATCCACTCACGTGTAAACACATTTGGGTCCGTCTTACTCACTTTCTACGAACTAACACAAATGATGTCTTGCTTCACCATAACACAAATACTTCACCATAATACAAATGTTGTCTTGCTTCACCATAAATTAAAACGATATCCATCAACTCTGAGTTGCTATACACGCAAGCCATTTTTGACACTAACTACTAAAAAACTGATGTAAATACCACAGATAACAGGTAAAAACTACCGCAACGACGGATTTCAGTATCAGGAGTCACATGGCTCTCCACGCGTATTGCGAATGACGCTAGAGACTACAGTTGTCCAGCTATGTAGTGGTTTAATGTGCTATAACTTCAATAACTTTTTTCTCAGAAACTATAAAGATTTTACAAAAATTTTTTTTACAATATTGACTCCATTCCTCATTCCAAAATTTGTTTGGATAAGTTGTGAATCACCCTGTATAGGTACCTGCGAATCGATCAGTGGAAATATGGAATATAACTTTATCTTCAGAAAAAAAAATCTAACGAACAATAAATGACAAACATTTTTCTATCACTATAAAACAATAATTTTAAATTTCAGGAAAACGTTTAGACTTGGTTTGTATTAGCTATAACATAACGTCTGTATTTCGGATGTCTCAAATAATAACATTAAAAAAATATATATCGAGAATATTGTTTTTTCTTTTCTCGATTCATTTTAAAAACAGAAACTTTGCACTGCTAACTGCTACAGGGAATATACCGTTTAGGACTTGAACAACACTCCGTAAATTATTCAATTTAAATAAATAAAAACATGCACTTACAGTTTAGTTTGTTAGAGGTCTCTCTCAATGTATCTATTATAAACATGTCGCGAAAAAAACGCTTTGTCTAGTAGTGTACTTATGTTTGCGTAATGCAGTCATGTTTTGTGTAAAAAATTAATAATAAATAATAATAGTGTAAGTGAATAAACCTTTATTATCTTTTTAGACAATGCATTACATAACTATTATATAAGATTAGTCAAAAGAAAGTAAATACAGAACATAAATCAATAAATAGTAAATTAATTCATATGTACACCTAAACAATACAATTAAATTTAAAATTATTGTATATGAAAATATGTGTTTTAAAATCTTAAAAACATTTGTCTTTTTGATATGTTTTCAGGTTTCTCTTGAAAGTCTATAAGTACAGTTGTTAGGTTTTTATATCTGTGGGTCGTGACTGATAATCTAAATATACATATAAGAGAGAAAGTTAAGGAACAATTGCGCCAAAGGGTTTTTATTGTTTCGTTTGTTGTTCACCTAATATACTTCACTCATTCACTCAACTCAACGCCTAAAGATAATAACATCGCAAAATGCTATTAAATTTAGGAGTGCATTTTAGAGAAAGGGGTGCATTTTTGTTTTTGATCTGACATGGTAGTATTACCGCAAAAACATAATTCGTATCGGGTCCGTGATTCAACTTTGCATAATATAAATTAAGCAGTTGTTAATGCTATAAATTTTGATATTTGTAAGTACCTATTATGGAATTTATTCTGGAAATTAAATTTTTATAAGTTCTCCATTATGTATTTGTATGTATGCATACCTAAAAACTTGTATTAGATTTTTTTCATGTGAGTAGTAAATGTTAATACTATTACATAATTTCAGTTTGTTATAAAACCCCATTGCAAATGTTTTCTTTGTGTTTTCTTTGAATTGAAGGCTCTTTGAAACCATACCCTCAAGTTATTTGTTACATTACTACATATTGGTTTTAACAATTCGTCACTTTTACTTGACATTGTTATATACGTTATCAGCGTTAACAGTAAATTGAACGAATATCGAATAAATATTCATGTCATTCACTATAGCAAAAACAGTACTGGACTTAATTATCTAGATCTTTACGGAACAACTATTATGATTTCTGTTATTTCTGAATAAAATAGTTTCTATAGATTTAATGCCACTATAATTAAGAGAAACACTTTTAGAAATAAAACTTTAGGCTCATTAAGAAAGTATAATAAATTTTCTAAAAATCCACACTCCGATATCTTTGAAAAACCTATAATTATATAAGTGTGGCCTGAAAGGTTTAATTAATAAATCTAATACTCTCTTTATTAAGAAGATTGGTAAATAGTCAGCCAGAAGCCAGAAGAGACAAATCATTAATAGACAAGATGGCTGCCTCGAACAACAGCGCGCTAGGTGTCCCCTTGACAAATAAATGTAAAAAGTGTAGTAAAAACGTAGTGAAAAATTATGTTAAGTTCAAGCGTATTTCACATTAGCTGTGCAAAAATGTGTAAAACGATTATGAGTATTGGTGTTGCAGAAATAAACTGTTGTGATACAGAGGTAGTTGTTGACAGTGCCGATGCATTTTTCGATGCTATAGAAGAAAAATCGGTAGACAATAAAATGGACATTAATATTTTTAAATATATAATTAATCAAAAAGACTGCCTGATTAAGGAGTTAAATGACAAGATCATTCTTCTTAATAACCATATTGATTTATTAAACAAATATAATTCCCTTCAAACAACTGTAAAAGAATGTGATCAAAAAACACTAATGTTATCACCGGCTGTAGAGGCGAAGAAGGTGCCGGCAAAAAGTGTCGATAAGAATTTGTGTATACAAAGAAATCAAACAGCTGTTGGTGAAAACGGTAAACAAATGGAATTGAAAGTAGTTACACAAAAACAGTTATCAAATGACTTATTAAACGTCGAACATAAGATCAAACTGGATAAATATATAAATCTAAACAAGGGCACGACATATGAAGATGGACAAGTAGACATCTTAAAAATGCAACACGATGCACCACATTTGTCTCATAATATTCAGAACCGACCGGAAAATAATTGGAAGCAAGTTACCAAACGCAAACGCAAACATCAAGAGTTGAATGACAATTTTTCAACCGCAACTTTTATTATTAAATGTTTGTAGTTTAAATGAAGAGGCAATTAATTATACACTGAGCTCGTAAAGTTTGGAATAAATTCGAAAAATCGTTACTGAAGGGTTTTGATAGGAAATGCTCGGACACGTCAACTTTAGTTTATAAAATGTCACTTTTTTTAGCAATCGACTTTTTTTTTGTTTTGTTTGTTTTTGATCTATGACGTCATCGGCAATTTTTTTAAATGGCAACCCATATTTTTTTCCACGGATTTCGATAGAGCACATTTTTCTGAGTACGAATATGTCAAAAACGCATGACCTTCAAGATGGAAGTTTTCGAGATATTCGGTTCCAAAGTTTCAAGAATGCATTATACAAGCGATGACAAAATACTAATCATTTATCAAGGAAGCGCTGGAAAAATTACAGTTTTGATAGTTGAAGTTTGTTCTCGCAAGTTTGTGTTTTAAACTGTCTATTATCTCGAAAACTTCCATCTTGAAGGTCGTACGTTTTTGACATAATATTCATGCTCCGTAACTGATCATAAAAATTTCGATTCTTTCCCTTTCACTCAAACGACGGACCATTTTCAAATAAAATGAATTCTGATAGAATAATGATTAATCAACTTAAAATAAAACACAAACTTGCGAGGACAAACTTCAACTATCAAAACTGTAATTTTTCCAGCGCTTCCTTGATAAATGATTAGTATTTTGTCATCGCTTGTATAATGCATTCTTGAAACTTTGGAACCGAATATCTCGAAAACTTCCATCTTGAAGGTCATNGCTGCGTTTGTTCGTCGTTTGCCCGCGCGCGCATTCTCCAACTTTTAATCATTTGAGTGATCACATTAAGCACGCTAAACGTTTAAAAGTTTTTAAAAATGTGCTAAAAGGCTTTTTACTCGAAAGTTGTTATTATACTTGAGACAAATTTTTTATGGTTTAGTTTGTAAGGCAAAATTATTTTGACAATTCCTATACAAATTTGTATTTTGTCTTAGAGGAAATAAAATTATTATTATTATTAAGAGCCTTTGATTTTATTTTTTTTTCGGGTTGTTTTATAAGTAACACGTATAATTCGTATAACACGTATATGGTGTTATATAACTGTATAGTTTTTTTTAGAAGAAAAACATTGTTATATTAACCACTTGTGGAATGTTTTGTAAGAATCGTTCGTATTTAATTAATTACATTTTTTTGGACTTATTCTGTAATTTTATTAGATAATTCCGAAATTCTATTCCAAACGCTGACTTTGATGGATTATCGGAAGTACTTAATTTATACCGATATATTTTTTTGTATATTGCACTGAAGAATTATGTAGGTATTTTATATTATTGCACAATCATTAGATTATCAAAAATACAGATTTTTCTCTTTTAGGGATATTAAACATTTTCGTATTTTCGTAACTATAGTACAAAATAAAAATAATGTTAGTTTCAGTTTTTAATCTTATAAAATCGTGTGCCATAGCCATTATTTTAATCTAGCCCTGGAAATGGTAAAATAGTATACAGTGCTGTCTCTAACTAATAATAATAAATATATTCCAGAATGTTCAGACACGTAGCTGTAATCGTTTTTCTGGGTTATGCTCTGGCTTTTCCTGAAGCCAGCGGAAGGTCGAGAAGGAGTACGACTGAAAACCCCTTAGTAACTACCCCTTTAGGTCAAATAAAGGGTACGGTTATGACTTCTAGGCTAGGCAAACCTATATACGCATTTAGGGGCATACGCTACGCGAAAGCGCCAGTAAATGAGCTGAGATTTAAGGTGAGATCATTTAATATACACATATACCATTCACTGTCTGCTTGTAATAAATATTATCTCATTGCAATGTTAATTTGCTCATAAATAGACCAAGGGCGTGAAGTCTTCCCACTCAACGCTAAGACGCTAAGGGTGCGTTTACGTGGGGTGTTACAATCTTAAGATTATGAGATCAAGCTCTAGAGCGGGCAGGTTTGAATCAACTACTAGCCTTAAGTAACCCTAGGGTGCCTAAGATAGACCCAGAAACTAGCAGTCAAATAATTAACCATAAATAAAAAAAGTGTTGTGATACTCTGTTTTCAAAAACCAGTATTACGTTACTTTTTCATTGTGAGCATCCAAGTGGGTCGGTCACCTTATATTATCAGGTCATTTTTAGATTGGAAAAAATCAATTTTATTTATTATTCTTAGTCTCCAGAGCCGGTAGAGAAATGGGAGGGCGTCTATAATGCCACTAAAGATGGTCCACTTTGTCCACAACCTACCACGGATCCTGTATCAGAAGACTGTTTAATATTAAATGTTTATTCCACCAAGGTTAGTATTTAACATGAACCTTCGGAGGCGTTATAGTAGACATTGTTATAACTTTTACAGCTTCCGAAGAGTGCTGAAAATCCGAAACGCTCTGTAATAGTCTACATACACGCTGGAGGGTTTTACAGTGTCGGTTCTACCAGTTATTGGGCTGGACCCAATTATTTTATGGACCAAGATATCGTCTTAGTGACCATCAATTACCGCTTGGGAACTTTAGGTAATATCACTCTTATAATATTGTCTTTAACTAATATCTTCTTTCACGTGACGAAAAATATTGTTTAAAAAATTTAGATATCTAGGTATGTATTAAAGGATATGTGTATTTAACATATTAGGTTTCTTGAGTACCGGCGACAAAGAAGCCCCAGGGAATAACGGCTTGAAAGATCAAGTCCAGGCATTGAAATGG
>NW_019418411.1:6025-14792 GCF_000390285.2 Anoplophora glabripennis | reverse complement strand
TAAGATTATGAGCCAAAGATACCTCAGAGATAGAGTTTAGATCAGTATTGATCAGGACCACAGCTGAAGAGATGTCGGAAGGACAAAAATAAAAATATAATTGCGTGTCATCTGCATACTGATGGGACTGTCAGTAACGGAGATAACTACAAAAATCAGCAGTAGGTATAAATAGAAAAGAGAAATGGACCCAGAACACTACCCCGGGATACTCCAGCAGATATAAGATTAAATCTGGATACGTCAGCGTTCAAAGTAACCCTCTGACGTCTGTCCAACAGATAAGTTTTAAAGAAAGCGACAGCAATGTCACTAGAACCAAAATATTTTAACTTAATACAGTGTGTTGCATGATCCAAAGTGTCGAATGCTTTACTAAAATCAAGAAGAATAAGACAGGCACATTTATTTTTATCGATATCACTTATAAGATCATCTGTAACTTNTTAAAGAAAGCGACAGCAATGTCACTAGAACCAAAATATTTTAACTTAATACAGTGTGTTGCATGATCCAAAGTGTCGAATGCTTTACTAAAATCAAGAAGAATAAGACAGGCACATTTATTTTTATCGATATCACTTATAAGATCATCTGTAACTTTAAGCAGAGCAGTACAAGTACTATATTGAGCTCGAAAGCCAGACTCAGTACCAGGCTGTATATTGGCTTTATTACAATAGTAGCTCACTTGGTCAGAAACTACTTTTTCTAAGATTTTTGATAGGGTAAGATCGAAGGATACTAATGGGACGAAAGTTTGAGATATTTGTGGGGTTATTAATTTTCGCGACAGGTATAATGTTAGCATCTTTCCACGCAGAAGGAAAAACTCCAGCCGCGAGGCATTTGTTTATAAGAAAAGTAATATGACTGCTTAAATATGGAGTTACATTTTTAAATCAATACCATCACAGCCCTTAGCAGAACATCTAAGTTTACCAGTGATTTTGTCAATTTTATCCACAGTAACATCAGTAAATACAAACTTATTACCTGATTCACCATAAGACTTATTAATATAACTATCCGGAATAAGAGTACTAGTATTCAGCGAAGGGTGAGACAAAGGGGAAGTAAAAAAGTTAAGAAAGTCGTCGGAGCTAGCCATATTCACAGAACTAGATGTAGGTTTTGAATTAATATTTAGAGTTTTAAGAAGTTTCTAAAAGTTTTTAGGATCAGTTTTAAATTTATGATCACAAGTTGACAACCCCATTTTCCACTTTATTATGGAATTTGAGTTTATGTATTTTAATCAAAAGTAGTCATTACCAATAATCATACCCTAAAACCGTTCTTCAATATTTTCATTTTAACAACATTTTTTTTGCAATAAACATTTTGGGAAATTTATTGTATAAAAACGATTAGAGATATTTTAATGAAATTTTTAGGGCTTATTCTATAATATTTATATTTTAATTTTTAATACAAAATAAAATTGACCAAATTATTATCATATTTTTAATTAGGTAACTTTTAAATAAACAAATGNACTCGGTACAAGTTAAAAAAATATATTTAGCGAGATATTCAAAGGTGTACCTTTAAGCGGGAATCAGTTTTTAAGAATATTAGTACGTATTCCCCTGAATACAAAACTGAAATTCTACACCAGGAAAATTAACGAAAATAAAAGAGAAACTCGAAAAAAGTCCTATCTGCAATATTATTGTAAAATTGTCTAAAGGAACATAATACATGGCATTTCTCATCTCGTGAGTCAAAAACTCTTATTAACTAACTTTTCTATTTAAACAAATAAATGAGGAAAACAGTTTTTTCACTTTGCAGGGAAAACCATCCATCAATTTTAGCGAAAAGTGACTCACAGAGAGCTTGTAGGGAGTAAAATTATCTACAAAATGAGACTTGTTAAAATGTTAATGTGTTAAAATCGGTTAATAAATAAAAAAGTTAGTGCAAAAAACAAGAAAAGTGCCCATTTTTTAATTTATTTATAACTGTCGCATTTACTGTTAAAATTTTATAAAACCTATGACAAGTTGAGGGTTTTGTCATACTTCAAAAGTGACCAAAAGTGGGCGCTGTAGGTGCAATAGTTTTCGCACAATTATATTTGTTTATAACGTAGGCTCCAAATGTTATGAATTTTAAGCCTCTGTACAGGCGTTAATTTTCAACCAAACATGATTCTGAAAGCGTCATTGTAATCCTAAAGATGTATTAAGCGACCTATTAAAAATTATCACCGGTTTTTTGACATTAACATTCTCAAATTGTGCATTAAAAAACCGTGCGTCTTTCGCTTATAAACAATTTGAATAACATTGTTGCTATTTATGGTATCTCACGGAAAATAGATGCAATGGATAGCTGGCAAAATAGTTTATAAATAAAAAAGGTACCCTCTACGACCAACAGGAGCCAAGATAAGAATTTTTTTTAAAATCGCAGCGCAATTGTTTACAAATATTAAGACTTGAATTTTTCGCAAAATATAGTTGACGACGTAAACTACGATTTCTCGTGAATTGCATTGAAAAATTTGAAAAATTAACGACTCACGAGCCCTTTAAAGAGAAGGTACTCGCTAAGTAAACTCTCCGGCGGCCGATAGTGTGGTGGTGGGGAAAGCTCGTCCAAGCGGTCGCGCGCGCGAAGAAAGTTAATTTCCGAAATTGAAATTTTAATTAATATTTCGTTTAACAATAATTTTTGTGACATTTTTGTAAATTAAAAAAAATTAAGTATAAAAGATGCCTTTTTCCTGGGGTTCAGGGCTATTCTACGAACTCGTAAATATGCCCATTGTTATTTTTTCGTCGAGCTACCCCAGTTTTAAAAAAAAATTAGTTTCTACGATGAATAGAAGCCGAGATATTGCAAAATTTACAGCGCGCATCAATTTGAACTTTGGATCTAATTTTGCTCTTCCATGAATATACGGAAGCATTACAAACATACGCTATAGCAAATAAAGTAGCAGACATAAAAGAAAAAGCAAATACAATTATTCAAACACATAACACACCCAAATGCACACTCATATTACGACAATTAAATCCAGTAATAATAAAAATAATACAACCAACAATAATTAATTAGTAAAGACTTTAAGACTTTTTTAAAACTGTGAATAGACTTGCGGGACTTGACATCATTAGGCAAAGAATTATAACTTTTTTAGCATTGTAATAAAATGACCTGTGAAATAGAAAAAGTTACAACGGTTACGCGTGGGCAAATGATGCACATCAAAATTCGTAATGAGCTTTGAGGTTAAATATTCAGGTTTATGATATAATGATAACTTTAAAGTCAAACAGGACAACTGTATCCGATATCTAGCACTGAGGTTAATCCACTTCGAATTTTTTAAACTAAAATGATACAAGCATTTTGAACTTTTTGGAGACACTCTTTATTCCTGAGGACCAAAGCAGGCCAATGCAGTATGCGATGGTGGAAATATCAGCGAATCACAGATTTTTAATTTAGTACTAAGAAAATCTTTATGCATGTAAAGGACTTTCAGCCTGCCAAAAGATTTCTGAGTAAGATAGTTGACATGCTTGACAAATCTAAGATAATTGTCTACCCACAACCCAAGATTTTTGCAGTTATCAGTTGGAACATTAGTATGTCCATTCAAAATAATAGTAAAATCTGGGTTATCTACAATGACGTTCCTTTTATTTCCGAAAATTAACATTTGAGTTTTAGATTCATTTAAAATAAGATTATGAGCCAAAGATACCTCAGAGATAGAGTTTAGATCAGTATTGATCAGGACCACAGCTGAAGAGATGTCGGAAGGACAAAAATAAAAAAGAATAAAAAAGAACACTACCCTGGGGAACTCCAGCAGATATAAGATTAAATCTGGATACGTCAGCGTTCAAAGTAACCCTCTGACGTCTATCCAACAGATAACTTTTAAAGAAAGCGACAGCAATATCACTAGAACCAAAATATTTTAACTTAATACAGAGTGTTGCATGATCCAAAGTGTCGAATGCTTTACTAAAATCAAGAAGAATAAGACAGGCACATTGTGTTACTGTTTTTTTGTTGTTTCTTGAAAACTTTATTGATAAAAGTTCTTCAGAAAAAAAAACAATGTATAAAATATCTACAAAACTTTTTGTCATATTTCAAAAATATAAAAAAAAACTAGATGATAAATTTTGAATTACATTATGGAAATAACTTAACAACTAGTTTTAATTCAAATGAATTACGACTTACTTACGTACCTACTATATTAATTTATATTTCATGATTTTCTGACAGAATTAACAAGGAATCTACCACGCCTAGCACATATTTGGCAACACTGTGAGAAATTATTTATTTCGCGACTAGCACTGTTGTGGAAATACACATTTTGAATAGTGGACGATGAGAAATTGCAATTAAAATAAATATTAGTTGAGAAAAAACTACAACCGTATTGAAGATCAAACCGCTAATCTCTAGATTAATAAGACGATGCGCAGTGCTTTAAATCACGAAGACCCCGTTTAGTACGCTTTCATAACATGACTTATATATTTAATATTTTAAAATATCCAGTTGCTTCTTGAGGTATAAACAATTGAAACAGTGAATATATTGGCAGGAGAGTCAAATTATGTCAACTGATCATGGAATTTGAGTTTCATCTATTTTAATCAAAAGTAGTCGTTACACCAACAGTCATACCCTAAAACCGTTTTTCAAAATTTACATTTACAACTTTAACCCTAGAATACTTAGTCCGGTCAAATTAGTCATAAAAATAGTGGTCAAATAACGAAAATTCCGACAGAGCTAAATTTTGGTGGAGACCTTGGGTACACCATTAGAAATAAAGTTTCAAAAGTCCCCATCGATCCCATGTGTACTAAAAAAGTTATTCAGGGTCAAAGGTCAAAATTTGAGGTTTTTTATATTTTTTTCGAAAACAGTAAGTTTTATCAAAAAAGTAGTTCAGACAAAAATTATAGATCTTAAACTTATCTATAAAAATAGTCCTTATAGAAACTCAGTCCCTTAATCAATCCCCTCTACCCGCATGGCCTTGAATAACATCTGGCTACTCTATTGTAAAAACTTTTGTAAAAAATACACGAAACAAGAAACAAGTACAATTATCTTGTCTTCCTCCAACATCGGCTTCTGCTAATCAACACTTGTATCGAGTATACTATCAAGTTCAGACACCCAGAAGACTGGGGTTGGAAATTAACAGACAATACTTTGGAACCGATTCAAATTTTACTCCCACCTAAACACTATTTTTTGCAATTGCAAAAAAGGTTGTAGTGCTAAATGTGGCTGTAGAAGAGTAGTGTTCTCCGGCGTGTACTAATTGCCAAAGCCAGTCTTGCTCAAATGTCCAATTGAATACAACAGACCAAGATTCATGTGATTTCGATGAAGAGACACCTGATTCATCTTCATTTGAACAATTTAGGAACGTCCAGCAAGAAGAAGAGGAAGAAGAAGAAGAAGAAATCGAAGAAGACATAACTTTGAGGAGTATGCATCAGATTAAAATATCAAAAGAAATCAGAACTACAGTTAAAGTCCAATATCAACATCAATAATCATCATGCAGTTAAAAGAGTATTGTATTCTATCATAACTGTTCGTGGAGTAGGCCTACCGGGGAAACCACGTTAAAAAAAACGCGCCAAAGTACACTACCTCACAGGTGGTGTGGACATCATGTAGAACGTGACTCCAACTATTAGAATCGCGATATCTCAGGAATGGTGATTCTTAGAAAAAAAGATATAAGGACCATTTTTGTAGATAATTTTAAGATCTATAATTTTTGTCAGGTCTACTTTTTTGATAAAACTTACCGTTTTCGAAAAAAATCCAAAAAACCTCAAATTTTGATATTTGACCCCGAATAACTTTTTTAGCACACATGGGATCGATGGGGACTTTTGACACTTTATTTCTAATGCTGTACCCAAGGTTATTACGTATAATTTCAAATACTGCCCCACGAAAACGAAACCATATCACCTCCCAACTCTAGTAGCCAGCAGTGCTCTTTCTGAAGTGTACTTATCATCTCTAGAGCGAATCAGCTTGATTTCACGTGTACGGCATTGTTTTATCAAGCTCAACATAATATTTTATAAGTATTAGCACGTCAATTTGGCGTGTCAACAGTATTGTGCGGGTATTGAGTACTTTAAAAATCATATCTAATTTTGTTACCTAATCATATTCATTTTTTTTATTAATAAATCATTTGTGTGGATTTTTTCTGTCTTTTATTCAAATAATACTAACATATTTCCATTTTTAACTTGAATTTTGCTAGTACATAAATATCACTTATCAACAGTATTATGCGACACAAAATAGCAAGTGTTCTAGGGCTAATCTTATTCTTAAAAATTACTTCTAGTAGCTCTAAGCTACGTTTATCCATACCCTGTAATATATTTTCTCAAAGCCGATGATACGGAGTCACCTTTTGATCTTTCTTCGACTCCAAGCTCACCTTGTGAGAGGCATTACTGTTATTTTTCGTTGCTAAAACGTGCACAAATAAAATTCTTAACATCAAACATGGGACCTAAATAAGACCTAATGCAAATTTCCGAGCGAAGGATGTAATTTTATTCTTTTCTTGAAGTATTCTTTTAAAAGGTTAAGGTACTGTAACGAATTTAAGACTGACGAGTTCGAATTTCAGGGCTTGTAAATGGTAAGTGGATTACGGATACTCCATATCTGAATACAGAGAAAGTTAATGTACTTATGTGAAACTTAACATTACAAAGAGGGTAATACAAGTATTGTATATACGAGGGCTACCTTTGACCTTGAGAAACATGTCATAAGCTTGTTTCCTCAAATTCCGTCGTGGAAACTGATTTTTTTTTACTTATTTTTATACCCGCCGCTGAACAAGCTAGGACGACCTCAAACAATAGTGGAGAAACTTTGTGAAGCGTGTTTCGAGCAATAGAAAAATGATAGACTAATTCTGACGACGGAGCCAAATTATACAAAGTTAACTTATTAGAAAAAAATACTTTTTTTGGCTGGCTAAAACAAGAAAATTCATAAAAATTTCAGATTCTATCAACTTTGACAAGGTGATTTGAAGGTCAGATCATAAAAATTCGTTACAATGAGGCAACACAGGGCAACAAAATTTTACGAAACTTGCCCGAAGGTTTTTGGTACGTAGAATCCGAATCTGGCGTCAGAATTGCTCCTATACGTTACGTTTTCGAGATATCCTAACCTAAAAGTGCAAAAAACACGCTTTTTGCTATATTTGATCTTATATCACAGAACGAAAAAAATTTTTTTCTTAAAACGATTCATGCCCTCTAAATCTACTACTCTTACCCTTCAAAACGCTTTTTTCAGATTTGAAATCTTTTTTATTCGCGGAGATGCGTTGAATGAAGTTAGGTAGGGGAGCCTGGAGCAAAGGGGACCGCTTAAGACATATTTTTCTAAAAATTTTCTTTAATTACATGAATTTAAGGAAAACAAATANACTGACGAGTTCGAATTTCAGGGCTTGTAAATGGTAAGTGGATTACGGATACTCCATATCTGAATACAGAGAAAGTTAATGTACTTATGTGAAACTTAACATTACAAAGAGGGTAATACAAGTATTGTATATACGAGGGCTACCTTTGACCTTGAGAAACATGTCATAAGCTTGTTTCCTCAAATTCCGTCGTGGAAACTGATTTTTTGTACTCTTTTTCATACCCGCCGCTGAACAAGCTAGTACGACCTCAAGCAATAGTGGAAAAACTTTGTGAAGCGTGTTTCGACCATTAGAAAAATGATAGACTAATTCTGACGACGGAGCCAAATTATACAAAGTTATCTTATTAGAAAAAAATACTTTTTTTTGGCTGGAAGAAAATTCATAAAAATTTCAGATTCAATCAACTTTGACAAGGTGATTTGAAGGTCAGATTATAAAAATTTGTTACAATGATAACACAGGGCAACAAAATTTTACGAAACTTGCCCGAAGGTTTTTGGTACGTAGAATCCGAAACTGGCGTCAGAATTGCTCCTATACGTTACGTTTTCGAGATAACCTAACCTAAAAGTGCAAAAAACACGCTTTTTGCTATATTTGATCTTATATCACAGAGCGAAAAATGTTTTTTTCTAAATACGAATCATGTCCTCTAAAACTACTACTCTTACCCTTCAAAACGCTTTTTTCAGATTTGAAAAATCTGTTTTATTCGCGGAGATGTCGTTGAATGAAGTAAGGTAGGGGAGACTGGGGCAAAAGGAACCGCTTAAGACATTTATCTAAAAATTTTCTTTAATTACATTCATTTAAGGAAAACAAATACAGACAGTCATACAATATTTATTCGCTGAAGAGGACATGGCAAAAATAAAAATATATATATATATTTTTAATAAAACAAATAAGTGTTCCTGGACCCCAGGCTTCGGGGCAAAAAGGACCACAAATTGCATACAAATTCATCGTCATTTTCATCCACGCCTGCGCACTCATCGTGTGCCCATTGTCCGCATTGCTGACATCTAATCCATTCTTCGCTTTCCTTACATTCACCATAGACTTCATTACAGTGTAGACATTCTTCCGATTCTGAATCAGTTTCGCTGTTTTATGTTGTTCTCATTAAAACAATAATAAAACACACATTCGCTTTTATGTACGTTTAACAGTACTGTCAAACACAGAACTGAGTAATGCCAACCTCTAGCGGTGAAAACACGGCGGAAATCTACATTAGTTTTAAAATAAATTAACTGATCCCGTTTGCCC
>NW_019418411.1:0-5754 GCF_000390285.2 Anoplophora glabripennis | reverse complement strand
CTATTTCGTATACGAATTTTACTTTTATTATAAAGGTACCTTTTATACGTATTATCGATAATGACTTGTCGACTGATTTCTCTCCTTTACTCTGCTTGATTGTTTTCCTTAATTCTTGTCTATCCTATCTCGCTTCCTTTCAGGAACCTGTCGACTATGCTGCTTTCTTACTGGTCTCCTAGTCCCTGCTACTGATATGCGGTTTTCTTACTGCTCTCCTGGATCCTGCTACTGATATTCCGTTTTCTTACTGGCCTCTGGAACCTGCTACTGCTATTCCGCGTTCTTTCTGTCTTCCTGGACCTTGTTTGTTGGTGCTCCGCTTGTCTCGTATTTCTTGGGTCACTTATTTTACCACTTGGTACTTTTAAATTCTTGATTTCTCCAACTTGAATCTTTTTACACTCTCTCGCTTATTAACTGCTTATATTTCTATAGGTTTTCTTTTCTTTCTTCAACAACTGTCGTTTTTCAAAATTATTTCTGTAACTTATCAATAATAATCTATTTTCTTTTTTACTATCTTGATTTTTCTTTTCCTTCTAAAGGCCTTTCCACATATCTCTTAACGTGCCATTTTCCTTTTGTAATTCACTTCACTTCACTTTCTCCTTTGCACTTATACACCCTATTCTACTTTCTTTACAATCAATTGTGCCTTATACTTCAAAATATTTCTTATTTTATAATATTATTTGACCTTTCTAGTGACTACTGAATTCCTTGTGTATCCCACTTTAAATTTGACATTTTTCTGACATATCCTTTTAATTAATCTACAAATTGTCTTTCGATTTTAATATCTTTTATTAACTCTTATTCTACCTTATTTTTTAACTATTTAATCAAACTCTGGCATTTTAACTTTTGTTTGCTATCTACCAATTCTGCATTTTAATTAATTTCAACTATATTTTTCTTATAACATCTTGGCATATGCTCCAATTGACTAACATGATAATCNATCCGGTTATAAATAATAGTTCTTAGTCCTCACACAATTTTGATTTCTACATCTACTACATTTTAGAGTGTTTTCTAGTACTAAATTCCACTATCTACCAAATCTACTAAAACTATTCTAATTGTGTAGTGTAGGGGTTGTTGTGTTCGAAATATTATAGTTTCACATAAAAAATTACTTTAGCATCTTTCGACCGGCCGTCCTTAGGATGCGTTTTCGTCCGAATTATTTTCGTCAGAAATCGGACTGATAAATTTTGTCAGATTTCGTCATTGTGGTATCGTCCACTGGACAAGATTTGCTTTGCAGAAGTCAGTCATACATACTGATATAACAAATCAGCATATAATATAATTATTAATAATATGAATGATTATCTTTTGGAAAATAGATATGTTATCCGATTTCTGACGTATCCAATTAGGATGAAAACGCATCCAAATGTATTAATAAATAATATTTAGACATCATTTAATTTTACTAGATGCTGCTGGTATAATACAATGCATGTAGCCAACAGAGTAGTTGTTTACTTCAACGTCAACATTTAAGAATCTTGCCTGAGATTAGACCATATGGTATCGAAAAACTCAGTATGCACTGAATTAAATGCGCTTTATTCTTTATTAAAATTCCAAATGCCATTATAAGAACATTGTAGATTATATGGGACAGATAAACAGGTGAATATTGAAGATATAAAACGCGTATTACGAACACTAATAATAAATGTACTAAACTGTTCTATGCCTACTCTGTATGAGTTGAAAATATATGGCATTAAATTTACAAAAATTTTATTGTAGAACTATAATTACAAACTGAGATTATGCTATAACAAATATTTAAGTTTTAAAAATTATGACAAATCGATCCCAAAATTGTCCAGCTTATCTTCTTATTTAGTAGTGATGTACCCTTGTCTTCTTGTATTACATTACATTACATTACATTACATTACATTACACGTACTAGGTATAACTGTTCCACCTTGAAAGGTTGAATTTATTTTCTTCTAATTCTGTTTCATCTGGTTGATTGACTTTACCCGTGCTCTTCTTTGGCACCGTTGGTGTTCTGTTCTCCATCTAAAGCTTTGGTTTGTTAGAACTGTACGTCGCAGACGACATACGCTGTTAGCAGAATTTGTAGCATTCAACTTTATCGGTTTTGAAGGGGGAGTGTTTTGTTAGATTTAGTGCTTCTAATGGTGCTGGTGAATGCAGACGAAAATATTTATTATTACTGTGGCAAAATTTATATTCATCATGACAATGGCTGAACATTTTTTGGTGACAATACTTATTGAGGAAGAAGAGCACGAAAAAGATCTTCTTTTGAATTTAATTAGTTGTCGCCTTCAAAATAAAAGTGAAGATCGAATGTACAGACTTCCAGAGCGTGCCGGAAAATTGTTTTCACTTCATTGGTGGGAATTGAGTAATTTGTTGTATGCCGCATCTACTTATTTCCAAAATACCACGGCGAAAGCAGGAAGTTGATGAAAGCAAAACACATTGTAACAAACTTTAATAAAAAACGTAACAAATATAACGCAGAAACGAAACGTACCTAATCATTTGTGCTGCATACTAAAGTACTTGCGTTTAATAATTATTTATTTATTTATTTAAATACACATCCAACAGGCGATGCCCAATAATAGGATATGTTAAGTCTAGTAATAAAATATAAAAAAAATTAAAAGAGAGAAAAATTAACTATGAAAAAATAGAGAGAGAAAAAATAGTACAAACTTAAAATAACACAGATATAAAGAACAAAATAAAAGGCAAACAAACTATAAAAGACAGATATGACTACATAAGTAAAGCATTTTTTATGTCATTAGGTATACAACAAAAAACATCGACATTATTTTCTATCTTACTGAACTTCGAAACAATTTGATACAATGGTGATGCTACTAGGATGTTACTACGTGCTGCGGGTAGACTAAAAACATTATTCACGTCATTAACATTACTTCTAGCTGATAGACGCGGTACTTTGATATCAATATTACTTAAAGCACCTGGACAGTCCACAATGTTATGTTGAACTTTATACAAAAACATTACTTGAAAAACAGATCTTCTTTTAGCAAGGACATGAATATTGAAACGCTCAAGTAATAGATCATGCGGAAAATCCTGAGGAGGATATGTACCATCCAATAAGTACACAGCTGATTTCATAAACCTACGCTGTACTCTTTCCAAAGTTGCAATTTGATTAGCATAAATTGGGCTCCAGACTATTGATGCATATTCTAATTTAGAACGAATAAGGGTCACCTAGAGCAATCGTGTAGAAATACTGATAAAGCCTTTGGAATTCCTTATTATGAACCCCATATTCTTGAAAGCAGATGACGCAATTATGTCTATATGATTTGTAAAAGATAATGTAAGGTCAAATGTAACTCCAAGGTCTTTTATGTAATCGGGTCTATGCAGTATTATATTATCCAATTTATAATCGAATAGTACAGATTTTTTTTGGTGAATGTAATGATATTACACTTGGAGACGTTTAGCGTTAAATTATTATTTAGACACCACAAACTAATGACATTAAGCGCATCCTGTAACATATAGCAGTCGGCAATGATGTTTATTTCGCAAAATAGCTTAAGGTCATCTGCATACATTAAATGGTGTACTTGTAGATCAACCATGATGTCGTTTACAAAAAGAACAAAGAGTAAGGGTCCGAGTATAGATCCTTGAGGCACACCAGATATTTGATGAAAGGTGTGCGATTTAAAGCCACGATGCTGAACAAACTGATTCACTGATCAAAAGTGATTCGGACACACCAAATCCATCTAGTTTATACAGCAAGAGGTCGTGGTCGAGTCTGTCAAAAGCTTTAGTGAAGTCGGTATACATAACATCGACTTGCTTCATCTTGTCAAGTTTTTCGCTAATAAACTGAGTTTTTTGGACAAGGTTAGTAACGGTGGATCTGCCCTTAATAAAACCGTGTTGTATTGTTCCCACACCAACAGCCCGGACAAGGATCTGAATAAAAAGTCATGTAATAAAATCTCAAATATTTTGGAGAAATTGTAAATAATAGAAATTGGCCTGTAATTAACCAATTCATTCTTATTGCCCTTCTTGTGCACTGGATACACTCTAGATAGTTTCCAACATTCAGGATAACACGAAGTTTTTATTCATAAATTCAAAATAGTTGTTAATGGAGCAGCAAACGCAGAGGCACAGTCTCGTATAAAAAATGCCGGTATTGAATCAGGCCCAGTTGTCATTTTTGGCTTAATTTGTTTTATCGCAGCGTAGACTTCATCTTGTGAAAAGTTTAATATATTTAGCACATTAGCGTTTGATGTAGATGTTCGACACTGATTTTTACCCGGTTTTATATACGATTGTGAGAAAAAATCAGCAAAACTATTAACTATACTCTGTAGATCATCAATAGTTTGGTCATTATACGTAAGCATGGAAGGAATGTGAGATACATTTCTCTTAACATTGATAAAGGACCAAAAACTTTTTGGATTCATTTGTATATTGCTTTCAACATGTATGATAATTAAAAGGTAAATGTTGCCAAATTAGGATCGCTAATATGCTCTCCAAACCCATGTGCAAAATGTTAATCTATCATCACTGTCTAGTAGATTAAATGCTTGTAAATGTTGGGGGTACAGTAGCTCCTCCCAAAGAGCTCTGCAAATAAGAAACTCTAACCAATATGGTTGAGTAGGGCAAAGTCCAACAAATTTAGCAGTCTAAAACATACGCGGGTACGATTTTCTTTTCTGAAGGGATCAAGAACAGTAATACTACCCTTTAATATGATGGGTATTTTAAAAAATTACTAAACGACATTATGAGAGAACGTTATAAATAAAAGCAAGTTTCCATACCACTCATGAAGTATTGCTTATGGTGCGTTACCATTTTTTATAATGGGTAGTTTGCCAGTAGCCCTATTTTCTACATTAAACTAACAATTCTCTAGTAAACAACATTCTAACATAAACAAAATAAAAATTTTTTCAAGTAATAATAAATAATTATGAAAGAACGTAACAATTCCACATTAAAAAAATGCAGATATAATAATATAACAATAAAATAACAAAATAAATTTTTCTTTTACTAATAACAAATAATATTGAAAAAAAAACATAATAACAAATGCAAAAATAATATCGTATTTAAAGGCAATCACCTAGTTAGTTTCCGGTACTCCATTATCACTAATTACTATCACTATCACTATCACTATTACAGTCATTGATAGTAAAAGGATTGATGACTTCATCAGCCATATTATCTACATCCCACATTTTCTTTTCCTCTTTTTCAGTGTGATTAATACACTCTCTCCAGTCTTCTACTGTAACGTTTTCTAGTGCTTTCTTAAGATGGCGTTGAACATCAGCCAATTTAAATTATCTATTTTCTCGAGTCACTTTCCCTTTAAGTTGCGCCCAAATTAGCTCGATTGGGTTTAGTTCACAATTATAGGGGAGCAATCGTAGTACGGTGATTCCACGGCTTAAGCTTTGGTTTGTTAGAACCGTGCGTCGCAGACGACATACGCTGTTAGCAGAATCTGTAGCGTTCAACTTTAACGGTTTTGAAGGGGGAGTGTTTTGTTAGATTTAGTGCTTCTGATTGTATGCTGGTGAATGCAGACGAAAATATTTATTATTACTGTGGCAAAATTTAATTTCATCATGACAAAATACGAACATTTTTTGGTGACAATACTTATTGAGGAAGAAGAGCACGAAAAAGATCTTCTTT
>NW_019418410.1:0-14014 GCF_000390285.2 Anoplophora glabripennis | reverse complement strand
CTGTGCTAGCGTTTGTTGACTTGGTTTTCTTATTACAGCTAAGCGGAATAATTTCTATTTCAATACAATTTGCTATTTAAAAGAATTTACCATTGGGCTTTAATATGAACTTAAGAAATATATATGAACATTTAAGACGAAGAAGGATTTACCCTTTCTGTTCTATTTAAACAAACATTCCTAAAGTAAATTCCAGTAAATATTTTTTGACGTCCTGAAGCCCCAGGTTTTGTATACCGCGATGTGTAAAGTGTTGTTATCTGTTCTGAAAACTTTTGTATCAAGGAAGGGAACACTTTCCACTAAACACGAAACGTAAATGAAACGATGCAAATATGCTGTTTTACTAAACATTTGACACACTAGAAACGTTTCTGTTTCATTACAGAAATGTAGCACTTGAAAACTTATTTAAGTGAAACATAGCCGAAACGTTACAATTGAAGAGAGTTTGAAACATTACTCGAAACATTCCCTTTCGATCTCGGAAACATAACAGACGAACAACCCATTGCTTTTGCTTATCTTATGGAACTTCCATTCGGCATTAGTTAAATTTTGCTCTCAAGCCCCATCATTATAATAGCAAGCGTTAGTTCATTTGCATTTATACAAACAGACATAAACAGAAAAAAAATGTGGTAGCATATTTATAACACATGTTTAAAAAAATGTATGTTAGTGACTTGCGCAGACCGCGCGTAACAGCCCGAGTTTATTTGTTTCTCGTGTGTCGTTTTCAATTCGTATCGTGTTAGGTTAGGTTTATGGTTTGCCAGTTTGCCTAGCTTCACTGCTCTTTGTCGTTACTTTGACGCTATTTTATGTGATAATTTGTAGAGTGGAGTTATCGTAAGGTGCATATAAAATAATGAATATTGATGCAAAATGTTTAAAACGATATGTGTAAAGAAATTTCCAAATTTGCGGCACATCTACCTAAACATAGTTATACTCACTGCCTATTATAGATAAGAGGACAAGAACTAAGAAAATGGAATATGGAACTGTACGTTTCGATATAATTTGAAGAGCAACAACATAGTCAGTCAGTCATATGGATGAAACAAGTGAAATAGATGTCATTTATTTTATATTTCGTACAAATGTTTATATTTGTGTATGTGTATAGACATGCTTAAATAAAAAGTTTAGGTATACCTAAGATATTTATTTTGTCATTTTATATCCTTATTTCTGCTGTATAATTTATTATTATTAAAAGGATAGATGTAATATTGACCATGCGTAGAAGAAATTGTAAATTCTTTATATTATTTTTCAGTAATGTTATTTGTTTTTCATGTACCTACCATTGCAAGATTTATAATCATAACTAACTTTTTTTTAATTATCAGTTCGTCATTGTTACCATATTCATTCTCAATATTAGAAAATTTCCATTTCAGAAGCGTATTTGAACAATATAAAATGATGCGTATCTTTTTTAAAATGCTTCTGATATTGTTTTGTGACATTTTTATTTGTACGATGAATGGCAGAATTCGTAATCCATATTAGAAACTCTTTCAGTGGCTTCTCAAAAAGAAAAAAAATCTTGGTAAAAGTTGCCGCATCCCCAAACTAGAAGAGCATAGTTACTTTTTTTAATATACAATGTAACAACATTTTTCAGTTAAATTTTTTGAGAAATCAGAAAAAGTTGTCTGGAGTACGAATTAAGTCATTCACAATACAAATAAAAATATCACAAAAGAGTTAGAAATATTTAAAAAAATACTCACTATACTGTTTCAAAAACGCTTCTGAAATGGAAATTATCTAAAGTTGGGAGCATTATGAGAACATTATGGTAATAAAATTATTATGTTACTCAAACATTTCTGAAAATATATTGAAACGTAAAACAAAAATATCGAGTACATAAATGGAACATAAAAAGAATGTTACTGAAACCATTTTTTTAAGCGTTTCGTTGGAAACGTATTTTGGGGAGGACATCTTGGGTTTATAGAATGCTACCAGAACGTTGCATGGATTTTTTATGGAACGTTTCAAGAAAAATGGAAACGTTTCTGAAACACGTCAGAAACTGAAAAATGTTTAGTGGGTTTTGTTCACGTCTTTTTCTTCAATTATAAATTGGATAAAAGGGCTATAGCCATTGAAAATTTGTAACACTTGTTGTATGCTACCCAAAGGAACACTGAGTATAATGTCATCAACAAGTTTTTTAATAAAAGGAATATCAAAATTTAAAAGACTAATACAATCTACAAGTAAAGCGTCCATCACATACTGAGACAAAATGGGAGAAACAGGGCTACCCATAGGCATACCTAAAATTTGTATATAAACTTCATTATTGAAAGAGAAGATTGTAGATTCAAAAAGAAATTCAACTAGTTCTAGAAAACATTGCAAGGTAATATTACAGTTGGAGTCAATTTGGTTCCAATGACGTTGTATAGAATCCTTGGCTAAAGTAATAGAAACATTGCTAAACGAAGAAACCACATCCAAGATTATAACAAAGCTGTCAGATAATTGAAAGTTATTGATGAAATTACTACTAAAGTAAAAAAAGTAGAGAGTAAAAAATGCATTATCTTATTGTAACAAAAGCCGGGACGCGTAGTCATTTATTTATTAGTTCTCGGAACGGATGGGCCAACTAAAATATTTCAGTCAACACAAATTATCGAAAGTTGAGGGCTTTCAAGCAGGTAGCGTCGTCCTTCAGAGAAATTTACCAATATTTTTAACAAGTTCGCTTAGAGTCGGAGCCATGTGACAGTCATCTGTTGCGTCTGGGAGGCGCCAGCGTAGAAACCCATATTTTTAATAACGCGCGAAATCACGAGAAGAGCGTAGAGGTTCCAAAGTAGAATTAATTCAAATTGGAAATTGATAGTAATTCGAAATGAGAGTAAAAACTGTTTTTCTGACGGATTTTCCAAGCTATAAGAGTAAATTAAATGAGATCGACTAATCCGTCCCGTATTTGCTACACGGAGTCGCTAGAGGAAGGCTAGGATTACTTGTAAGTCAATAATTATTTATAAAAATGTAAATTCAGTCCATTAGACAATTATTAAAATAGCATAGCTATACCAAAGCATCCCGACAGGGATCCCACCAATAAGACAAGAACAGAAATTTCTGGACCCAGGCGAAGGCGAAGTATCGAATTCGAGAAAGATCTGCAAGAAAGGCAGTTCTTCCTTGGGTTTCAACTAAATTTAATAGTGGATAAAGTTTTTCCAAATTTTGCTATGAAGCGCGCATTCCCTGAATCTCGGTACGCTGTCGCGTGTCAATAAATGAATTAATAATGTTGTTCGAACCGTTGTGTTGTTATTTTGTTTGTTCGTTTTGTTTATTGTTATTAAAACCCTTCCTGGAAGTTTTGGTGTTTCTTCTGTTTCTTCCAACTTCAGTGTCACCCTGATAGCCAGCCACTGGATTACATTCTATGTAAGCAATAAACGGTAAGTGCTTGAAATTCATTCTCTGAACATACAATATTTCTAAGTTCCCACGTATTAATTAAAGTATTATGATAATTATAAACTTCCTTTTGAGAATTAAATAGCGAACTCCTGTGAAATCCAGACTCGTTATCATACTGGTCGGAACGATAGATAGGTACATAAAGAAATAACCCCTCAGGATACAAATGGTGTCAGATCGCGGGATTTCTTGAAAATTTCGGAAATAAGAAATGTTGATGTGTCGGACTGGTTGATTTTGTATATCCACATTAAATTCACGGAAAATTTGTTGCGAATTTTTTTCTGACAACTCACGAAAAGCGATAATAAGCGTGCACTGTAGAGATAGGGAAGTGCGTTTAAAAAATGTAAAAAAAAATCGGGAAATATAAATAAAGTAACATTCCGACGGGAATTGGAATGGACTGTCCGTGTGGAAATAGTAAAAAGGAGGAACTCCGACGAAAGTCGTACATAAGGGTTATTTTGGACGTCGACGTGTCTTTAGATTTTGAAGTATATGGAAAAATGTAACAGTAAATGTAATTAATAACGTTGTAACGAAGTGATTTTCCGACACCCCATATTTGGTTTGTTTTTATTTAATTATATTAATAAATACAGTTTACCGCACCGCGCAGCCCCAAGCCGATGGCCTGCAAATTCACACCGCGTACGCCAGTCTTCGACCTGCCAGCGTAGGGACTAGTCGTGTCGAGTCCGGCCTGCCGTCCAGCCAGCAATACGTCATCACCATGTGAGCAAGAATTTTACAAGTCCGGCTTAGGAGAACTACGCAGTCGCTGCCAAAGCATCGCCAGGGCTTAGGAATTAAGCAGCCGCAGGAGCAACAGTTCACCACGAGGCATCGCAGAGTCCAGTCGAGCCGTCAGCCGTTCCAGTAAGACCTACGTCACCAGTAAGGAATTGGTAAGATTTCACTAAGTCCAGTCTGAGGAAACTGCGCAGCCGCCAGGAGAATTCGCCGTACGAATACAGCAGACAGGCAGCATTTAAAGAGTTAGTCTACCAGGAGCTGTCGTCGCATCCAGTCGAGCCGCCAGCCGCCCTGCCCGAAGATACGTCACCGCTGGAAGTAGGTGAGAATTCTACAAATCCAGTTTAGACGAACTGCGCAGCCGCCAATCCGAGACGAGGGACTTAGAAAACAAACGAAATTCGAGAAGTTAGTTCATCGCCAGCCGCCGTCAATAGCAGTCCAGTCCTAAGACCGCTGCAGTAAGTTGGTTCCGCGCAGATTCAATGCGCAAGTCTCTTGAGGTGACCAGAGACCTGACGAGGTAATTGTACTGCAGAGTTAGTCCTGTTCCAGCGTTCCGACCGACCAGACGTGCCCAGGAAAGAAGTGAGTCAAAGTTAGGGAACATAGGTAAAGACTTGGCCGCTGTCCGTTTGTATTAATCATAGCTTCTCTTTTCAGTATCCGCCGTACCACGACAAGGAAAGGTGCACTGTTGTCTCTGTCCGGTGCACTGGACCTAAACTGCGAGTTCGGCTTATAGGATGTTGTCTCCCCCTTTTTCTGTCCTATGAGTTGAAACGCAGGTCGTACCGAACCGCCGACATACGACAAGGAAGGGTGCATTGTTGTCACTGTCCGATGCATTCGACCTAACTGCGCGCTCTGCTGATAGAATGTCGTGTCCCATTTCCTTTCTGTTCTATGAGTGGAGACGCAGGTCGTAGTTAATCTCGTTTCTCTTTCAGGTACGACGTGGTTGGGTGTACTGTTGTCTCTTTCCGGTACACTTAACCTAACTGCGCGTTCGGCTGATAGGATGTTGTCATCCTTTCCTCCCTTTCTGTCCTATGAGTTGAAACGCAGGTCGTAACTAATCCATCTTTCTTTCAGAGATTTTCTGCCAGCCGCCTGCCAGGATTGAGGAGCCCCGCTGTTACTGTTTTATTGCTTTTGTGTAAAGATAGTAGCCAAGTCTAGTCTATAGTTATTGATTGTAGCTTTGCTTTGCTAGATCGCTTCCTTCTTTCTGGTATCTGCACTACCGCTTACCGCCTTAACCGTTCCGCTAGCTCTGCTGTGCTTTGCTTTCGTCAGGTCACCGCTTAACACCGCACCGCCGTTACCGTTTTCCGTAGTCACCCTGTATATAACCATAACCGTTTAGCAATAGAGTAGAATAGTGTAAATAGGTAGAATTGGACTGAATAAATGTAAATATATTCCAATTGTGTGACTTTTATTCCTGTGTGAAGTCTAACTCTCTCTAGACCCTCTGGACATACCGTGTCTTCACTGTAGCCGCCCGCGTAGTGGTGTTTCTGCACTATAAACGGAAACTGGCGCCCGAGGAAACCGCCGCCGCTCAGGCGTCATAGTGACAATAGACGTCACAAATTTGGCGCCCGAGCAGGGACCTAAAAGAGAGAGTTAGTGAAGATTTGGAGATTCCGACCGTTTCCGACCGTTTTCGAACCGTTCCGAACCCGGCCGAAGACGTCATACACCATCTGGACAACGCGCGAAGAAATTCGAGATCGAAGCGAAGTCTCAAGAGTGCTAGGACACGAGAAGACTGCACTTTCGACCAGAAAGTCCGAACTCCGCCCGAACTTTTCCGAAAGTGCCCGAAGGAACCCGATCCGAACATATCCGTGTGGGGTATCGTTTTCATGGTAATTCGACCCCAGGAATCGATTGGTGACACTGGCAGTTGAATCCGACCAGCCGTTTCGAAGATAGGTCTGCCGTAGCGAAGTGGGAAGCCGAAACCAAGAAAAACCAGAAGCAGCAATCCGTTGGAATCCCAAGACACCGTCCAGACCGTGTTTTACCGCCCTACCGGATTTTGCCCGGAGCTCTTGGTGACTCCGGTCGAAATTTTTACCAGGCGTGTGACCCCTCGTGGAATAGGAACTTGGGGACGTAGAATCGATTGCCGTTGGTTTCATTCCGATCCGACGAACCGTTCTGGAAAACCGTTTACCAAACTCACATATCTGAGTGAAATTTGGTGAAACCTGCCTTCGGCGATCCCTGACATTCCGGCCGACCATATATTAGAGACCGAACCCGCCACCCCGGATTTTACCCGGAATTTCGAAAAATCCGGTGTCATCCCGTACCTGGCTTGTGAACCCTCGTTTAGCAGTAAATCGAGGGCGCAGAATCCAACACTGATAGTTTCAGCCCGAACTACTCAAGCGTTGAGGAGATAGCACCTACAGAGTTGGTTCTGAGACCGCAGACCGAACAGACGTGCCAACTGGAGAATTCCGCAGCCCTCACCGCCCTGACAGTTGGTTTTGTGACCGCAAGCCAAGCGGACGTGACAACTGGAAGAGCTCCGCAACTAGCACCGCCCTGAAGAGTTGGTTCTGAGACCGCAGACCAAGCAGACGTGCAACTGGAGAGCTCCGCAGCCATCACCGCACCAAGACCAGGAGGAATCATGATGTTCAGCGAAGAAACCCGAATCTTGTCCGACCCTGAACCAGCCGTAGAGCCCGGAAGCTCCGACTTAGCAGACTTCCGACTGAGCTGGATATATAAGCTCAGAAAGGAACAACTAGACATGGAACTGGAGGAATTCCGCCTAGACGTCTCCGGGACCGTAAAGGAAAAGAAGAAACGACTGGTGAGGTTTATTAAAGACGGATGTGCATCACCGCAACCGAGGCACACCGCCCCCGCTTTCGTCGTACCACCGCCACCGCCGCTTATCGTGCCGACCACAGCAAGTGCACCGCTGGTCAGCAACCCCTCTTCACCGTTCAGCATCAGCACAGTATGCGAAAGAGTAAGGAAGTGGAACCTGCACTTCAACGGAAGGACCGATCCCGTGGAGTTCCTGGAGAAGCTCTGGGAATTCCAGGAACACAGCGACATACCAACATCGGCCGTCTTACCTGCCTTGTATGAAATCTTTCAAGGCAACGCTTTAGCATGGTACCGGAACAACCGCGACTTATGGAACTGTTGGGACGATTTTATTGGTGACTTCAAACAATTCTACCTGCCCGCCAATTATGAATTGTTCCTAGAAGAGCAAATATACCAGCACCGCCAGAAAGTAGGGGAGCCCGGCCGAGACTACCTAGTCTCCTTACAGACTCTGCTACGCCGACATGGAGGATTCTCGTCCGACCGAGCCCTGCAACGCCTATATGGAAATTTGCTTCCTGAATACCGGCAGTATATCCGCCGAAGCGAAATTCAGAGTCCTCGGGACCTGATTCGCCAAGTGGAGGAATACGAAGCTCTGCAGACAGAGATCGCGGCTAACCGACCCGCCAAACCAACCGCGCCATCTCCGCCTAACTTCGTCCGCAACCAGGCACCACTCACTGTGCAAAAAAACCTCGCATTAACATCATATTTGTGTAACTCGTATAACTTGTTACGTTCTATTAGAAATACTATTAACAGCACCACCATCGTTTTAGATGCGTTATATGTCCTGCAACTTAACAAAATCCTTGCAACGTTTTTTTTAATGTTTTTGCTATGTAACTCAGAAGTTCTTATTATGTACCCCCCATGTTATGTGGAAACGTTTACATAACATCATTTTCGAAACATATTAACTACGTTAGCTAGGGTCATTTTTTAAATGTTAATATAAAACGTATTAAGTATTAAATATATTAATGTATCTGTCACGTTGATATTGAAAGTACTTTTTACTTTAATATAAGATCTTTTAAATACATTATAAAATAAACAACCTGGGTACATTGAGACCCCTCACACACGGATATTCTTAACCACCGTACCACAAGACTTCTACTGCTATTGATAGAACATCGGTTTTAAATGAGTGCTTGCACGATGTGGTCTTTCATAGCACTTCCATTTAAAACACTGTTCGATCAGTGTTTTAAACGGAAGTGCTATGAAAGACCACATCGTGCAAGCACTCATTTAAAACCGATGTTCTATAAATGGCAGTAGGTCTTGTGGTACGGTGGTTAAGAATATCCGTGTGAGAGGGGTCTCAATGTACCAAGGTTATTTATTTTATAATGTATTTAGGTATGGCAATAAAAAATAGTGTGTGAAGAGTCTAAAAGACAAACAGCATACAATATTATAATCTAAAATCATAATTGATTTAAGTTTATAATGTAAAAATTATAATCTCAGAACTGGCCTACAGTTATTTGATATTTGTATGTTTTTTTAAATTATATAATTTAAAAATTGTTAATAAATAATGGTATTTATTTTTCAATAAAAAAATTATATCCCTATTTTAAAACTCCTGTAATTTTGTTAATTTGTTTTAGATTATTAAAAATACTTTATATCATTTTAAGAAACTATTTCATTACAACTTACCTCAGATTTATAGTACTACCTGCCAATCATTTAAGTATTACGATAGCACAGCTAATATAATCAATCAATACTATAGGCAAATCGCAAATTCAACGTATGCACGTCACTAACTTGAGAAAATTTATATGAAATAATTCCTCAACATAATTTTCAATATCTTATCGTATTAAAAGTTAATTAGGGCATCAGTTGTATATGTTAGAGTGGCTGTCGATATAATGTATGAGTATATCCTTAATTTAAAAGAAACTAATTTGATTGCCAGATGACGTGCATATATACCTATGTTGAATTAGCAAATTGTCTATATCAATCAAGTATTGACAATGACTAAACTATGTCATTTAAATTTTAACAAATAAAAGCATGTTTTGCTTTGAAAAATATTTATTGCATTTTCACATTATATACATATACATATATAATTTCATAATTTTTTTGACAAATTGAGATGTAGAGAGTAAGTTTTTCGATAAGTTCGGAGATCCTTTTAGTATCCACCGGAGATGTCTGGTTGAGTATTCTCCATAAGTTTTTCTCAGTCTCTAAAAAGTTTTTTTTATTTTAAGGCGGTTTGTGCAGCCCAAACCTTAAGCACAAGCTTTGTTTTAGTAATAAGCTTAAAATTGAGAGCTGACTATTTTATGGAAGAGTTTATGCAGCAGTTTTAGTATTACTAATACTTATAGTTCTATAAAAGAAAATTTAATCCTAAAATTGCTGAATAAATGTTTGCATAAAATAATCAGTTCTCAACTTCAAGCTTATTACTAAAACAAATCTTATGTGTTTATGTTTAAATAAAAAATTAATAAACTGTGTTATTGAAATACCCAATTATTAGATATTATATTGATATGATTCGAAATCTTATATAACTACAGTTTAATAGAGATTAGAGAATTATAGAAACAAAACAAAATGGCGATAGCATGGTAATTTGCTATGTTAGATTGATTGTAATTTGTACTAAAAAATATCTTTTTACACATTAAATTTACATGGATGAGTCATATAAAACATTATTAGTACTTGCATCCAGTAAGTCAGTAGTTTATGCTTACCTTTCTGGCATCCATTGTCACAGTATTAGCACTATTAGTATATGGTTTCACAACTACATACTACATATGCACAACAGCCATTACTCATTACTCGACCCTTGTCCCCGTTGCCCGTGCCTGCCTAAAAACGTATAAAAAGGTGCCAGCGCCAGCTCTGACAGCGATAACGGCGAACGCTAAAACTATCGCACCGTTCGCGGTAAAATAAAAATACCCAATCTGCGCACAGGATCTTAGTCACGTGTAATCAAAACGAATCATTTTATCTAAAAGCATACTGCACGTTTATGTGTCGTATTAATTTTACGTCTTTTTTACAATAATATATAACGTTTTAGTGTCCTCTACGATATATCGTTATAAATACGTTAAACAGTTCCATTTCATTTACATCCAGAAACTGACGTATTATAAATGTTACAGTAGTAAATAAGCTAGGNAACTTACAGGCTGTAGAAAACAGGTTGCAGGCTGTAAAAAACAGGTCTGTAGCAATAAAAAATAGGTTACAGGCAGTAGCAGTAAGAAACAGGTTGCAGGCTGTAAGAAATAGGTCTTTAGCATTAAAAAACAGGTTGGCTGCAAAATAAAATTAGAATCATATTTAAAATAGAAGTAATATGTGTGTGGTGTTGATGATTATCCAGATAATCGTTATGTAACACAATTAGAAACAGATTGTGAAAACAGCAAAGATGTGTTAGAATGAGAGAGAGAGAGAGCGGAGACAATCCCGACAAAATTGTAAATGATTTACGCTATTATATCGAAGAGTGTCGTTTGACTAAAGAACATCATCTCTGTAGTGACATTATCAACAAGCTACATAATATGGGAATAATTCAGTAACTTACCAATCATTTCCAGGTGATTGCATCCTTTCATTTGTCTTTAGGATGGCCGAGCTGTTACGCCTTCAGTGTGTTGTTACCTCCCATCATTATCATCTTAGCTAAGCTTTACGTTAGGTATTGTCGTTGTCAGACAGCTGATATGCCTTCAGACGCGCCTGCACAATCGTCACCTTTTGTTATCTTCAGACATTATCCTCTTCGTGATAGCCTTGTTATCATCCTCAATGTGATGGATAAAAATTTTAAAAGCATGCTGTAGAAAACAGGTCTGTAGCATTAAAAACAGGTTGCAGGCTGTAAAAAACAGGTCTGTGGCAGTAAAAAACAGGTTACAGGTTGTAGCAGTAAAAAACAGGTTGCAGGCTGTAAAAACAGGTCCGTAGCAGTAAAAAATAGGTTACAGACAGTAGCAGTTAAAAACAGGTTGCAGTCTGTAAAAAACAGGGTGCAGGCTGTAAAAAACAGGTCTGTAGCAGTAAAAAAACAGGTTACAAGCTGTAGCAGCAAAAAACAGGTTGCAGGCTGTAAAGAACAGGTCTGTAGCAATAAAAAATAGGTTACAGGCAGTAGCAGTAAGAAACAGGTTGCAGGCTGTAAGAAATAGGTCTTTAGCATTAAAAAACAGGTTGGCTGCAAAATAAAATTAGAATCATATTTAAAATAGAAGTAATATGTGTGTGGTGTTGATGATTATCCAGATAATCGTTATGTAACACAATTAGAAACAGATTGTGAAAACAGCAAAGATGTGTTAGAATGAGAGAGAGAGAGAGCGGAGACAATCCCGACAAAATTGTAAATGATTTACGCTATTATATCGAAGAGTGTCGTTTGACTAAAGAACATCATCTCTGTAGTGACATTATCAACAAGCTACATAATATGGGAATAATTCAGTAACTTACTTAATCATTTCCAGGTGATTGCATCCTTTCATTTGTCTTTAGGTGGCCGAGCTGTTACGCCTTCAGTGTGTCGTCACCTTGTCTTCAGACATTATCCTCTTTGTGATAGCCTTGTCGTTATCTTCAGACATCATCCTCAGCCTGATGGATAAAAAATTTAAAAAAATGAAAAAAATAAAATAGAAATCCTTAAGCTACAAAGCTAAGCCTTTGTTAGCCGTTTGGTAGAAAACAGGTTCTAGTCTATAGAAAACAGATCTGTAGCAGTAAAAAACAGGTTGCAGGCTGTAAAAAACAGGTCTGTAGCAATAAAAAAACAGGTTGAAGGCTGTTAAAAACAGGTCTGTAGCAGTAAAAAACAGGTTACAGGCTGTAAAAAACAGGTCTGTAGCAGTGAAAAACAGGTTACAGGCTGTAAAAAACAGGTCTGTAGCAGTAAAAAACTGGTCTGTAACAGTAAAAAACAGGTCTGTAGAAAACAGATTGCAGGCTGTAAAAAACAGTTCTGTAGCAGTAAAAAACAGGTTACAGGCTGTAAAAAACAGGTCTGTAAAAACTGTTTTCTATAGACTTGTTTTTTACTGCTACAGACCTGTTTTTTACAGCCTGCAACAAACTGGATAATCATCACATAAAACTGGATAATCATCACGTAAAGACTGGATAATCATCACGTAAAAACTGGATAATCATCACGTAAAGACTGGATAATCGTCACGTAAAAACTGGATAACCATGACGTTAAAACTGGATAATCACCTAAAAAAAAGGATCACAAAAAGGGTATTTAAGTGTATAATCCTCGAGTACATATTCACCGCAATCTTTGAAGAGGTTACAGAATAAGCACCCCAAAGCATGCGTCGTAGCAGATTTGGAGTATAACCCAAACAACATCAACCTGTTCAATCACATCAAGAACGAGATATCGTATATTACTTGTAAATACTCCTATTGAAATTTTTGTAAATGACGTTAATAAAATGCTAGAAATAGATTAAAATACGAACGCAGTTTAATTTCTTACCCTCTCCACTCCTACATAATACTTTAAAGCTTTGAGAGAGATAAGGAAGTTAAATATTCGTTTACTTTGCTGTCTAAAATGGACTTTGACAAGCATTTAAATCCAACAACTACATCTGGAGGCGCATCACAGAAAACGACATGCTGCAGTCCATGTGAAAGAACGTGAACAGTTTTCAGCGTTTAAAGCCTTAGATAATTTATTTAAAAAATGAAAATATAAAAATATATGATACTTGAACTATTACTGTAAGATCCTTCTCTTTTTAAGCTGGAGGGAAAAAATAAAACTCTGGTATGTAAAGTATGGTTTTTATTTTCCAATACAAGGTAATTATAAAAACACATAAACACATTAAATATATATAAATTATGAGCACTCTACATTCATAGATATAATAATACACATGAAGCTCTTCAACATACATAGTCAGCAGAATGTTCTCGAACCAAACTAAGGGATCTTCGTTCATTGTTCCATAATACTGTAGTGCCCCCATGGCAGCGTCTCATATGACCCCTCAATCAAATATCGCTTATCATCATGTGGACTCAAGGCTATTTTTTCTTGAGTCATCGTGAAGACTGCATGTTTTTCAGATCTAATTAAATTTTGACTGATGTATTTGTCTTTGAAATTATCGACACACTCGAGGTAATCCTCGAGCGTGATGACGTTTTTGATTACAGATTTTTTTATGCCCTTGATCTTTTTTGTTAAAGCCATGTCAACAGCACGTTTAACGGTATACATTTTGGACCTAAGACCTACGAAAAGTTCCATAGGGATGCCGTTAAACTCATCCTTCATCATTCCCAGAACTTTTTTATTGACTTGAGGGATGTTATACCTATTGTCTGCAGGGTAATCACTTGTATCGAACCGGGTGTGACAGTCGCGACGCATGACTTCATAGACATCTTTATCGCCGATTTCATATATCAGCGAGTCGGTGTCGGTATAAAGGACTGAGCAGTCATCACCAAACTCGGGCACCATATAATCATAATGGAAATCATATATGGTGGTTTTGGCTAGGTCCAAAATCGACATCCCAATGTATATAGGTTTGTTGAAGAAGACCTCTGACTTGTTGAGTTCTATAGCCACCAAAATTTCATTGAAAATTGTGGCAGCCTTGAACTCTGGCTTCGCGATTAAGGCCTCCGCACCATAACGCCCATCCTATTTATTAACCAATTTAAAGATTGGGTGTTTTCTTATATTTTCCATTGTTTTTCCGTACACAGCATTATTCATAAGCTTAAATAGATTTTTTTCAAAGTCGTTTTTAGCCGTCTGACGTAATCCTGTATTCAGATCAATGTAAGACTTAACTCATGGAGACTGATTAAATTTTAGTACGCGGTGAATTTTTGTAAGCTTAAG
>NW_019418409.1:5919-14942 GCF_000390285.2 Anoplophora glabripennis | reverse complement strand
CATTTGGTGGTTTTATGTGGGTAATTATTTTATCATTAGGTTGTATTAATGTAAATGGAATCAGTGCCAGAAAGCAATGTGATTTGCGGACACATAAATATGTAAAACAAGGTAATAATCGATACTCGTAATACTTGATTAATTTTAGAGTTATCGAAAATAGTTGCTTAAATTAAAGTCAAGAATATTGTCAATTATATCGTAATTCACTTTTTGTTCACTCCAAAAATATGTCATTACATTTTCCTCATTTCTGTAAGTAGAATATAGTTTCCTTAATAATCCGAACTATTTTTCATAAATTCAGTATAATTCTTTATATTTCAGTCGGCTATTTTTTTACAATATAGGGTGATTCAGTCATAATGTCATTAATATTAAGGGAATATGGTGAAAAATTAGTAAAATACGAACACGCTATTAAAACAAATTTAAAAATGCATATTTAGGTTGAAAAAATATTTTCAAATCATCTTTTAAACCCATTTTCGTACCGCTCCTGAGCGGTGGCGGCATTGATACATATATTCACGGCTCCTAAGTCAACCTCTATATCGGCTTGAAGCGACGTTGCCAAATTTAAACATTTTCCCAGTATTAGACGTCATAAATAAACGGTTGTATTGACTATTTCAGAAACTCAAGTTTTTTCTTCACTTAAAATATGTGATGAATGATATAAATTATTTTTAAAATTGTACAATTAACATATTAACAAAAACAGTTTTCTCGTAATATTCTCCAGACCTTGCTTTGGGATGTTCCCAACTGCCTTGAAATGGTTCTTGTCGAAATGGTTGCTCCTCAAGTAAATTTGAAGCAGCTTCTATCATATTCAGGTCATTTTGCTGATGCCCTGCTAATTCTCGACGCGGTATCAAAGACCCTTAAACGTAAAAAAGCTCGCACGAAGGTTCCCGGACTGGGAAAATGTCTATGTCTTTATGAGGGAATCGCCTCCGATATTCTGCTGCAGCGACATTCATATTTCGTAGACAATGTCCATATAAAGTCACCATTTCCGCATATGCATAATTCGCAAAATTGGCCATTACCACAGACATCCGAAACAATCCGAAATAAACTGCGGGTTGTATTACATTTTGCATGCTTTCTACATATCCCCTTCCATATGTATGACGTGATCTCCAAATTTTCGGGAAAACAATGCGGAAGATGCGATTAACGGTAGTAGATTTGAATATTTTATTATTATTTATGTGGTTCTGATATTGCCATGCTGTTTCGCTTCAATGTTTGAATGATTTGTGTCCCGCCAAGCGTCCTGGTCAGAAAATGTAGTACCGCCTATTAATTAAGGGTTAATTTGCTTATCTTTTAAAACACTAAGACTTCAATTTTATGTCTTTATTACCCCTTCCGAGTACGTGATTAAAATTAATTGCATTAATACTGAATCACCCTGTACACAGTGAATATAAGTTTTCTATACTGAATTGAGTAAATTTCTATTGTTTCGCAGTAAATTAATTGCTATAATTACTTGTCAACAAAATCACACCATGTTACTAATATACTCTTTACTACTATTTAGCTTGTATTGTCGATAGGAACAACTTATAACAAATCACTGAATCCAATTTAATTAATTAAACAAATTACACAATGTGATAAGCAGAATATGTTTATTTTTATCAATTTTAATCTATTATCTTTTTACATTATTGTTAATTTGGTGTTTTTTAGTACTTCATTGTTTTAATGCATAATTGGAAAATGGTTAAACATTTCGCATCCATTAGTCGACATATTCTTAATTTGGAACTCATACCCGTATATCTATAACAACGCGTTTTGTCAGTTAAAAATTGAAAAAATATAGTGTCGTCAAGTGTTCATTAGACAGAAATATTCCTTTATTAATATTAGACTATTTTTAGGTTTCGCTGAATTTAAGTGTTATTAACAACTCAAGTAGATGGAAGATACCTTTTATCATTGAAAATACATTGCCAATTTCAGACAGGAAACTCTTGAAGCTTAAATAAACTATTTGGTGTTGCTATATTTGCATACAAATTTTCCGCATATATACAACAGAAGCCAGAATCACGGTGCTTGAGATTAAATTCCAACAGTTGTGTTGAAAGTGTCTCTAAATAACTAAATAAGCGAGCTACTTGACACGTCCAGGTAGAGAGGTATTATGGACCGCACACTGCGTCAGTTGTCATAATGGTACTCTATATTTTCAACCATTTCTTATCTAGAAATAACATCTGCTTATATAATCCTGAAGGTGGTCTAGGACTATGTTTGTTTTATATTTTCTCCTAAGTGAAAGTTACTAGAAAAATTTAAATCTAGCATTTCTTTTGTACGATTTATATTTCTGACACAGTTCTACCTAAGCACTTTAAAAAATAAATAGTGGGGTTCTTAAAATGAGACGCTATGTACGTAAATATTACAATTTGTATCATTTTACATCTGACATCCCACGTGACACATTAGCACAAGTTATCTTCCAAATGTTCCTCCTACCCAAAATTACGTTACATTTGTTATACGAATATTACAATGTAAATTTTAGGTGGATTACTATGTTAATGACCCACATATCCGCTAGAATTTTGCTAAAATTTCATGCAAGAAACCGACTCACTTTCGGACGTGTAAATTTGAAGAATAGCTCCTTCAGTAATTACAATAAGGTTTTAAAAGATATCCATTACATTAAAGTACTACAAACACAACAATAAGATACCTTAATTGCATTATGATTAAGATTTCCCTTCATACTCATGCTGTTTTAAACAACTATGCTTAATTGTACATCAAATTTTAATTAGTTTATCATGGAAAGTAAACATACAAGGTGTTTGTAAATAAGTGAGAAATATTTAAGGGGGTGGTTACCGAAGTTATTTTGTGAAAAAAGTTCATATAAACGTAAGTCGAAATATGCTTCGTTTCCGAGATACAGAGTGTTTAAATTTTAATTTTTTATTTATTTTTATTAATTATTTTGAAGAGTTTTAAAGATATTGACTGGAAANTTTAAACATATTCACTCGAAATATGAAACACGCTTTGGAGGGATAAATGGACATTTTTTGGAGTGATCCGAATATTTCTACTTGTATCAGTGGCGTTCGTGGTAGAATGCCACAACTTTTTTAATAAAAATAAATGGTACGCCACTTACTTTTTCCCGTTTTGATATTTTTTTAGAACTCCGCCATCAATTCTGAATGAAATTGGCCTCTTCAATTTTTTTCGTAAGATTTTTTGAGGAAAAAATAAAACATATTTTATTGTAGGTTTTGTAAATCTTTTATTTAAGGGTCTCTTTTAATAAAGCGGGTAAAAAATTCTTCGATTTCGAGATACAGGATGTTCAATTCAAGTTAAAAAATAAATAAAAAATTGAATTTTAAACACCCTGTATCTCGGAAACGAAGCATATTTCGACCTACGTTTATATAAATTTTTTTCACAAAATAACTTCAGCAACAACCCCCTAAAATAGTTCGCACTTATTTACAAACACCCTGTACCTACATCACGATTTTCAGAATTTTAAAAAATGAAATATCAAATATTTTATAATGGATTGAAATATTAATCAATAAAACAACAAAAATCCTTAGATCCACTGTTTTATTCAAGAAAGAGTGACCGCAAAAACAGCATATTTTTAGCCTATTTTCTCATCCTTGCCAGAGACCTTAAAAAAGTTCCTAAAAATATTCTGCATATGTCAAATTAGTGGTAATGAAAAATCAAGATGAGCATATTTTTTAATTTTTCGAAAAATGTCGAATATCACCTCTAATAATTATTGGTGATATGATACCTATGATGACGCAAAACTGAAATATATGAATAATATCAATAAGAATAAAAGCAATTCTTATTGTATTTTTTCTATAAAATAAAATCTTACAAATAGGAAATAATTTATTTTCATGATAAGGGCGTGATTAGTTGTAAGTCCACCCTTAAATTCGCTAAGGGGCTTAAATCATCCCCTAAATACGGAAAAAAAATAAAAAATACTTGAAAAATCTAGGAAAAAGTACTAGGATATTCTAAATTATTAGAAATTCAAATCGTGTACTTCTCACTAGTATCTATAAGAAAACCACCCCTGTAACGAAGGGGTGAACTACCCCCGAGCGTGATAACACACGAAAATATCATAGCGATATAAAGAAACTGATACTTTTCTGATCAGAAATAAAAAAATCAAAAAATATTTGAAAAATCTTGATTTTTCAAGTAATTTTTTCTTTTTTCCGTATTTAGGGGACGATTTAAGCCCCTTAGCGAATTTAAGGGCAGACTTACAACTATATCACGCCCTCAGTAATCATGAAAATAAATTTATTCACAATAAACGTCATTTACGATCGACGAAAGTTATAAAAAATCAAATTATTCTACCAGCTCACTAGACGTATAATTTTTCACTCGTTTAATTATCATCATAGTCAGGCAAGCTGGTCCAAATTCATTCAAAAACAGAAATTAAATCAAAACGCTATTTTCATGCCATAATTCGTGTTGCAGAGTTCTGGATCCATCTTTTTATTCACCCACCCATTTATGAATTCATACATCTTTCTATCCAGTCGTTAATGCATGAATTAGGGATGAGAAACATGATGAAAGATGGGATGAAAACATGATGGCCGATTTTTGTTGGTTGTTAATAAGAGAAACGAAAAATAGAGGAACTAAACGAAAGCGTAGCCCTTTGCATAGATCCTTTGAAGAAAAGAAAACACGTTATAGCAACAAAAATAAGAATGATTTTTAGATATCGTTTTCTTTTGTTTAGAAAGTAGAGTATTCTACAAGTTTTATTGCATTCTCAATCTTCTAGACTGTTATCTCATCTCTCAGTACAAAAAGTAGATGGATAGATGGATGGATGGGTGGGTTTTGTAGGTGGTACAGGTAGATGAATAAATATGTGTATTCATGCATGAACGACTGGATAGAAAGATGTATGAATTCTTAAATGGGTGGGTGGATAAAAAGATGGATCCAGAACTCTGCAACACGAATTATGCCATGAATATGGCGTTTTGATCTATTTTCTGTTTTTGAATGAAATTGGACCAGCTTGTCTGACTCTATGATGATAAATTGGAATTAAACGAGTGAAAAATCATACGTCTAGTGAGCTGGTAGAATAATTTGATTTTTTATGACTTTCATCGATCGTAAATGACGTTTTTTGTGAATTTTGACCTGTTTTTTTAATTTTCCCGAAAACTCAGACCCGTTGGACCAAATCTGAAGGCAGATTCGGATTCGGCGGAAAAAATACATGGAAATACATGGGTCTGAATACCAGATCCGATCCTTTTTTTTATGGGGCTGTGTAACTAGTACTTATTGTAATAATAATTAGCTAAACGTCAACTATAAATCAATGTAAACTAATACAACTGAAAACAGCAATTTTGCAAAATCATCACCTCAAAAAACAATGATTAACAGTTATCTATTTGAATCGATAATATATTTTATTGTTGTCTATATTTTTCTGAAGTAATTTTGGAGAAAAACAAAAAAATCTATTACTAATTGAGTCACCATTTAAAATCTCAATAATTGATTGAGGCTGATGCATGAATTGTCTTGCCTTGTTTGTTCTGCGCAGAAAATAAAAATGGAAATGTGCGAAAACGTCTGAAGAAAAACTTCCTTCAGACGGGAAGAAGATACATTAGAAATCTTAGAGAAATTATTACCTTGAAAATAGTGGCTGCTATACGGAAATGAATATACTTACTTTCGTAAGTAAAAAAGCGAAAAAAATGTAAATGGTGTGAGTTAAAACGTACTTCAGACATACAAAGTGCGTTCGAAAGTTAACAGGGCTTTTCAAAAGTAGGTATTTCTAGTGAGACCATCTATTGGCAGTTACATGCGTCGGAAAGATAGATCCTTCATTGATCCTTCACTTTCAGCGAGTATACAGTTACGAATCAATTGGTCAAATATCTCTGATAGTTTCAAATCAGTCCTAACTACTGCAGAAGCAGACCTAATATGTACTTCTGATAAGTTAGATACAGCAAACTGATTAACATTACATTGAAAGAAATCCACCAAGTGAGGAGCTTTGCTAAGATATTTTAGCTACAGGTAACATTTTTGATGTCACAGAAAAAAATTCATGCTGCTACAAGTAAGACCGTTTTGCTGAAACGTGTTAGCTACCGCAACAAAAAAAGATTTGTGGCTATATGATAGTTCATTGATATTTTATTTTAGTCGACTAATCTGTCTCAAGTGAGTTGCTTTGCTAGGGTGAGTGTACTTTTTTAGAATTCCCAATTCTAATTGAGGTTGATCAGTCCTTATTGTAGCAAATTAGGGCTCACTTACTGTAACTGAGGCATCACTTAAAAATTTACAGAATAAACCGGAATTCGGCTTAGTGCGCATGCGCCTTATGCTGACCATAGTTCCGCCCATAGAGAAGTTAGAAGTTTCGCCATTTTGCTGTAACACGTAGCACGGGATATACGTTAGGCAATCGTTAGTTGTTGGGTCCTTTATAATAAATAAATGTTTTATCATCGAGTCTTGAGTGAGTTTTCAGTTGTCTAACAACCGCCAGAAAGTTTTCAGTATGGGTATTTGCGTAGGTATCCAATACTACTTATATGCATGTGTGATTACATGCATACAATGTAGGCTGAATACAAACTCTTACTTCTCGAATGAGGATTTCAATATTATTTATTAATTGAAGATTAAGAATTGAAGATACGTACGATATTTTTAGTTGCATTGCATGGTGCACGAAGAGTGAGGAAAGCCAACAACACCGAAAAATGGTAAATACGGAGTTGACTCACTTGGAGTTAATGAGTTGACTCTATTAGGGTTAATGAGTTGACTCGCTTGGGGTTAATGAGTTGACTCGCTTGGGGTTAATGAGTTGACTCGCTTGGGGTTAATGAGTTGACTCGCTTGGGTTTAATGAGTTGACTCGTTTGGGGTTAATGAGTTAACTCGCTTGTTGTTAATGAGTTGACTCGCTTGGGGTTAATGAGTTGAATCGCTTGGGGTTAATGAGTTGACTCGTTTGGGGGTTAATGAGTTGACTTGCTTGAGGTAGCAAAGAGATTATAGCAAAACTGTCTACTTACTGCGAGTGAGTTCCTTCCAGCAAAGCAGTTTTTCTTGTGGTAAGAAGGCAACTCACTTGGCTACGGTTAATGGATTTTTACTAACCATAGCAAAGAAATTTTCTTAGTGTACTACTACTACTAAGTTTTGGAACCGGATGGCATCATGATATTGTTGAGATATGCTTGAGATGACGACTGTCTGTTTATAAAGGTCAAGTTCTTATAAATAAATTCTTCAATAATAATAATAATTAGTTGGTGAAGATTTTAATAAATATTCTAATATGTTCAGTACGTATGTTTACAAGAGCAAATAAAATTTAATGTGAAATATGTCTGCAAAAGTAAATAAAATAAATTTATTTGATATAGGGGCTCTGCAACACTCAAAAGAATCTAAAATTTATATCGAACATCGCTAACATTTTACCAAGAGCAATATATCTTCAAGGCCTGTTGTAATGTCAAAATTAAAAGTGGCGTTTGCTACAATTCGAACATATGTAAGCCAGCGGGATACTCCCGTTCTCATACGGAGATCGGCCTATAATTCTTATTCTAACTTATTCGGAGCAGGTGATCGGAATTGTGAAATTATTTTAAGTATATTTAACAGGTGTACTGATACAATTTGTTTTTAATCCTGACTGTAAAACAGTTGCTATTCGTCTTAATTTAAGGTCAATAAATTAATTAAAAAGTGAGGTATATGAATATACTGAGACGTGTGATGATGGTATCCACTTTGCTGCTACTTTAGCAAAAGAAGCAGTGACCTTGGCTCTGAACTTTTAACTTTATTTACTGCTACGGGTGTATATCGTTTCCGCCTTCTTTTATGTACGCTACGCCGTCGTAAATGTCTACAAAAATAACTTAGCGATTTTTATGTTACGTAGAATTGTACTATTATTACCCTGAAATTCAAATTGTCCCAGCAGATCTACTTATAATACAAATAAATAATATTCAACACAATTTCGCTCCGTTGGCATGCGACAAACGATTTGACGGTTATTGCTGATAAATTCAAACATGGGTACTTTAAACGCGATGTACTGGAAATATATTTTTCACCTGCCACATTCCTGACTACTGTTTACTCTTACATTTCATGGACATTGTTACGTCCGCACATTGAAACTATTAGTTTTAAGCAATTATATTTTAATTTTGTAAATGTTAACTGGTCACAATAATTGTTTAGATAAACTTAGTATTTTTTGAGTTAAATATTTACGCCGCAAAAGTGAGGGCAACACTTTGAAAGCAAACTCTAGAGTGTACATGCGTTGCTAAGTGATTTCGCTCACAATACAAAACTCTAAAGAAGATGGATTGCAACCACTTCTTGTTCGATATTTTTTCCTTGGCTCAATATCTTACAATACAGTCTGCTGTCTGGAACAAATATATATTGTCTATTTATCACTAATAGAATTATATAGGAATACTGAAAATACTCGTGCGATCAAATTGTTTTGAAGGCTTCTGAGCCCTTGCTAAGGGATGAAGAATTTTGTTGGAACGTCAATTTGTTCGAAATTATTAAACTAGTTGTAGTATTTCTTTACACTCGAACCTACTTGTGTTTTTAGTTCTAAAACTTCTTATCTATTAAATATTGGTAGATTCCTAATAGCCCGGTCAAAATAGACATTTCAAATAATGAAAATTCCAACAGAGCTAAATTTTGGTAGAGACCTTGAGTGCACCATTAGAAATAAAGTGTCCAAAGTCCCCATTGATCCTATGTGTGCTAAGCTGATAGTATAGTCGATACAAGTGTTGATTAGCAGAAGCCGATGTTGGAGGAAGACAAGATAGTTGTACTTGTTTCTTGTTTCGTGTATTTTTTACAGAAGTTAAATATCTATATTTATCTAAACAATCAATTTTTTT
>NW_019418409.1:0-4965 GCF_000390285.2 Anoplophora glabripennis | reverse complement strand
TTTATTTGCGACCGTTTTGTCAATAACAGAAAAAAAAACAGTTTTGTTTGAGCCCTTTTAAGGGCATATAACTTCCTAAGGGTGCGTTTTAGGGCACATGTTAATAGGAACTTTTTAGCTTATTTTAATGAGTTATAAACGCAGCAGAAGTTTGGCACCCTATTTTAGAAACACCCTGTATATGATAATATGTAAACTTGAATATATTTTTTTAAAGTTTGAGGAAGTACTTTGGTTGAATTGGTTATATTCTCGGTTAAACTATACAAACACATCGATAATATCAGTTACATTAATAGTTTATTCGAATGATTAGTCTCTTAAAACTAATGTACCTAATCTTTGTATTAAAATACCTTTTAGTTGCCAAAATTTAGCAACCATTGNGTTGTTATTTTTTAAGTGGCACTGAGGTTGCTTTATTCTGGTGCTAACTTGTCTTGGAATTTATAGTTCTTGGGAAAATCTTCCTCTAAATTCCTTGAGGTTTTATTAAGGGTACATATAGGATCATCCAGTAGACCTATGTGCCACCAAAATTCTAATGAAGTTTTTAAAAATACTAATAGAAATCCATACAGGGAGTGATGTATCACTGGAAATGCCAGGAAATTTAAACTGACGACGTGGAAACGAGCCTGAAAACTGTTTAACCATACACAATCTTTACGAGAACCTATAAACGAAGTTTGAGGTCACTAACTTGAGTCAACAACTGTCTCTCATCGGTGTTATAAAAAAGAAGTGAGAAATATGTTTGTAGATAAAATTGCATAGTACTAGTCATTCATGATTCATAAGAAAGTTACCTGAACGTGCCTGAACCAAAAGAGATTGATGGCCTTTTAGTTAGGAGGACACACAAAACCGAGCTTCGCCCATGTCCTGGCTTGTATTGCTTGGAAGTATTGATTCTTTTGTGTTGGAAGTCTACACTAGAGCATGATCATTAATTTTCCTAATAATGAATTGGGAATCATAGCACTTGCTTTGGAGGAAAGAAGAGAAAAAGTAGAAAAATTGAAACATAAAAAGCTTGAAAGACGTAAGTTCACAGTATAAGGAAAACAATCTCATTGATGATGAAATAAAATTCTTTCAATATTTATATTAGATAGTCTAAGTCGATCGTGATATACACGACGTGAAATTTTCATTTTTAAGTAGGGTATGAATCGAGCTTCAAATTTCAGTTTTTAAGTATATATGACAATATGTAGACTTTAAATATATATTTTTAAAGTTTGAGCAAATATTTTGGTTGAACTTGTTATATTCTCGATTAAACTATACAAACACATCGATAATATCAGTTACATTAATCGTTTATTCAAATGATTAGTCTCTTAAAACTAATAGCGTTTGTAATCTTTGTATTAAAATACCTTTTAGTTGCCAAAATTTAGCAACCATTGTTTATATCTGAAGAGAATAGAAGCATCTAAATTTGATATCATCGAATCATACACATGTCTTTGTTAGTGATACGTTATCTGCAATTACATTTGTGTAGTTGTGTTCGTACATTATCGACGGCCATGTGTAATGGATTCTGATATATTTTCAAGGCGTTTTATTAATCCCCCAATTACTTAATTAATAAAATGATAATTTTATGGGAGTTACCTTGGATATCAGAAGCTTATTCTCATTTAATTATTTAATTTAAATCAATACGTGATCTGGGGAATAATAAATATACAGGGCGTCAAAAAAAAGAAGGCCGATCTTTTTAAATTCGAAGCATGTCATAAAGCGGCTCGTACAGTCTTATAAAAAGTGCTATTTATCAAGAAAACTATGCAATAAATGTAAACTTTTTTAAGAGAGTTAAAATAATTGTAAATAAATTGTTTAGAACCTGAAAATTCGAAAAATAATTTCAATGGGACCTACAAAATTAGCTTTATTTTTTGGGACACCCTGTATGTATATGGGGAGTAAGGCGTTGTTCTATTTTAGAAAGAAAATTTCATGAGACCTTATTGTAAATTGTCTATAGATCTATGTAATTCAAATGTGGCTAATTAGACACTTAATAAAAACAAAATAATTTCTCGTAAGGAGTTCCCATTCTTTGAGAAATACGCGAGATTCTGAACATTGAAATTCGTGTGAACTGAAGCACGGTTCAACTAAATAAATTTAATTCGTACGAATAGCGTGCTAAAAACCGGATGTTAATAAATATATAAATGAATTTAGAATACAAGTACCTATGCTCGCCATTGATTCAATCTACAACATTGTGCGGTGGTAATTCTGAATGAATTAACTCGAATTCTCGTGCATAATACCACAATTCTTATAGTAGTATTTCCTGCGGCCGGCTCTAACGTACAATTTACTAGTTANTGAAGCACGGTTCAACTAAATAAATTTAATTCGTACGAATAGCGTGCAAAAAACCGGATGTTAATAAATATATAAATGAATTTAGAATACAAGTACCTATGCTCGCCATTGATTCAATCTACAACATTGTGCGGTGGTAATTCTGAATGAATTAACTCGAATTCTCGTGCATAATACCACAATTCTTATAGTAGTATTTCCTGCGGCCGGCTCTAACGTACAATTTACTAGTTACGTACTCCCTATCTTCATTTAAGGCAATTTGCGCGGAAAGCAGTTAAAATTCACCATTAAATTTAACGCAACAACATTTAGATAAAATTTATGCGACACGGTTATCGACCGTAATTCATTATTATTATTAATGGTTCATTGTGTTTATAGTAAAGTATCAATTGAAAATATATACCAATTTTATACTGACAATGAGTAGTATCACGGCATATTCGTTTACGAGTTTGTAAGTACACCTGTGTCGGAAAACATACATATAAAATAATTAAAATTTGAAAATGATCTCTAACGAAGATATTCTAAATTCTAACAGATAATAATCTTTCCGTAAGGTTGGTGTTTTGTTGTCTGGACATGATTTTGTCCACTTGAATTCTCCATCGGGGACGGTAGTTACCTTGAAATAGGATAAACGATCTAATTTGCTTTGCCTTTTTCCACTCTTATACACCGTTTGTATGGCATCGTCTCCTGGAGGTTTCCAACTGAGCCTAGTTGCACTAAACGCTTCTGGCGACACTTCGAGTATCTTGTGTCTATATTTTGCCTTTCCTAGCACTGTTTTTGAAATTTCCTGTGAGTACCTAGTAATTTGTAAGCTTCCTGGAGCTCGTGTAGGCCTCCTAAGACTGCCAATGAATTTGGGCAGCTTCTAGGAGCTTATTTTATTCCTTGGTGTCCTCACCGCAGGATAGAACTAAGCTTGGTTGGATGGGGGTTGAAACTGGGGTTTAGACTGGCAGTAACGCGCTTACAAAAATTTTAACAATGTTTTGAATTGTAAAATTATCTGATTTATTGATGAAATATAATACTCATATATTACAGTCCTTGATGGGTCCGCAGAAGTCCTTAGACTTGGACTGATGGTTGATTTGTTTGATGTGGCACTTTGGTTCTATCTCGGAAAATTTTTCAAATCGAAACTGAGGTGCATTTTCCATTTTTAGAGCGCGTGTTTGGCGGCTGCTTTACTGGCAACATCCGCCTTCAGCGGTGTCGTTTGCTGTGACTTCGATGTTTGGAGTATTAGGAACTTCGGTGAAAATTTTGAAAAAAATACTTGAAATTATTATTTTCCACCCGGCGTCTTCTATTTCCTGTGGATGGTAGTTTTCAGAGATGTGTCTCTATTTGGAGAGTGTTTGGCTCTGCGTAGAGTGGTTGAAGACAGCGTCGTGGTTCGATTGAAAAGTTGGGCGGAAATTTGAAATCCGCTCTAAACTTGAAATCCGACGATAATATACTATAAATAAAGTGAGAACATACGTAGCGTCCATTGGTTTCAATTCCAACACTATTTTAAAAAAGATTATGACTGGTGGTTTTCATAAACTATCAACATTTCTTAGAAACATATTATGATACGGCATACGAATTTATTATTATTGTTATTACGTACTTTTCTATCCAAAATAGTCAAAATGATTTCTTTTATATTTAGTTACATTTTAAAATACCTTTTTATGTATTAAAAAACTTCGTCGAATTGAAGATTTACTAGAAAGTAATATGTTCTCATTTACAGAAGAACAAACAATATAACGAATTGAATTAATTAACTTAAACCTAAAATTTTTCGAAATTGATTAAATTAATCATTAATTGCCTTTCATATATCGGGTAACCCTCTGTTTGCCCGATGAGGTATGAAATTCGCATCAATTTGATTAATTTTATTTCTGTATCGCTTTTAGCGGTTTCTGTTCATAAACTGTATTGGTATGTAGTTAGCGCAAAACGAAACTTACAATTAATATCTGTTACCTTCGAACTGAATATGATAATCCAAGTACATATATGGAATACAAGATCACTTTGCTTGCAATGCAATTATAAATAAATGTTTCTTCTCTTAAGCTACAAAGTGCACTTATCACAGACCAAATTGTGAAACTATAAATAACAAATGCTCTTACAGAACAAACATATTAATATACAAAGATTTCATAATTGATTACAAGTCACGTGACTACCGATATTAGGCAACCAACAGTAACGATTGGAACTATCAACAAAAAATTCCTAAGTCTTAGCGTTATCAGTCGAAATGATTCGTTTCCAAACATTGAAAACCAACATACCATACGCTTCCACATTCGCAAAAGGAATTTTCCTTGTTCACAAGTACTTTTCTCACACAAATAACACAAATTTGACATAATTTTTCAGTTGTCTATTTTCATAGGACCTCCGCCTCGTTATAGAAACAATAATCCTCATAGATATCCCCCAAACCTCCGGTTTGAGTATTTGTTTTCCTTAAGCCATGAAAAAAAACCTATATCGTTGCATTTAATTTTTTTAGTAAACGGAGACAATTACAAAACTTTTCTGATTAGCGTCGTCTACCGTTGCGTAGGAAAATAATATTTT
>NW_019418408.1:13756-15002 GCF_000390285.2 Anoplophora glabripennis | reverse complement strand
GAGTGTTTAAGAATCTCTTCAGATGAAAATGAACCTCATCGCTGAAGATAATCCATTCAACTAACTTTTTTCGTAAGCATGAACATGCAAATCTTCTGTGAGAATACGCTGTAGAGATTCTCGAAATGTCCAGTTCTTCGCCACGATGCCGAATTAAGTTCATAGGGCCTATTTTTTGAAAGTACTTTTCAACTTTTCACTTTTCAATTTTCATTTTACAAATGTAGAAAAGCGAAGAAAAATTATGTTTTATAAAAAAATGTATTTTATATAAATGCATTTTAAGAAGCTTCAGCTAATCACATTCACTGTGCAGATTACCAACTGTGTTTTGAATATTAATTTTGAAAACAAAAAATAGCCAACAAAGTGAAAAGTTCCTTAATGAGTCAAAAGTTGACGCAAAAAAAGAAATTCTTAAATCAAGGATGGTATATTTATAGAGGGTGGGCCATTAGTGTGATAAAGTAAAATACTCTTGTTATTCATAATACAGAAAGAATGTTTATATAAAAGTTGTACAGAATCAAAAAAACCTAAAGAACAAAATTAATTTGAAACACTATACTGTATATGAGTAAAAACGGGACATGCCAAATATTACATTTTTTAAATAGAACACCCTGTCTATTTTTAAACATATGGATTGCTGAGAAAATTCATATGGCAATATAGACAGTTTAACATTTTAGTGCGAGGTTGCCAAGTTATGTAGAAAATTCTTCGAATTTTGGAAAAAAACATGACCTCGAAGAAGTTGTATTAACTTTCAACTACTAACACTTGGAGCAAAAATATTTGACAGAGGTATAGACAAATGTTAGGCAAAGACTCTTGTATTAGCTAATATCGATATTTTATACAGGGCATTTTTTATAATACGATTATTTTAGGAAAGTTCAAACTTGATTTTCTAAAATTTTTCAAATGGAACACCCTGTATTTTTTTGTTCTATTTTATTAACATATCAGTCCACTTCAACTTTTATTAAGTATGTTCTACACCTAAAGTTGTTAGTTTTTAAGATATAGCAACATTTCTGGAAAAACCTAATTTTTATTATTTTCAGTCGCACGAAATGGCTTTGGAAAAAACTGTCACATTGTGTCAACTTGTCAGTTCATAATTTATCATTCCATTTTAAGTTAATTTTATTAGTTAATATTTATTTGTGGTATTCTATAAAATAATAAAAATTAAGTTTTTTCAGAAATGTTGCTATATCTTAAAAACTAACAATTTTAG
>NW_019418408.1:8247-13267 GCF_000390285.2 Anoplophora glabripennis | reverse complement strand
AATAAAATACGTCTATGATGCCTCAGCGGCGCGCGGCTTATGTTACCTGCCCTATTTTATGTTTACAGTGCAGAAACTCCACTACTCAGGCAGCTACAGTGAAGATACGGAATGTCCAGGGGTCTTGAGAGAGTTAGACTTCACACAGGAATATAAGTCACACTTAATAAATATTACATTTATTGAAGGTTATCTATATCTATACTAATATTATAAAGAGGAAAGATTTGTATTTTTGTATGTATGTATGTTTGTTACGAATAAACTCAAAAACTACTGGACGGATTTCGATAATTCTTTCACCATTAGAATGCTACATTATCCCTGAGTAACATAGGCTATATTTTTTATATCCCAAAATGTTTAAAATAAATGTCCACCCGTGCGAGGCCGGGACGGGCCGCTAGTGTACCATAAACATAAGCTAAGGAAGATTTCTTCCATCAAAAAAACGTCCATTTAAATGAAAAAAAATTATTTACTTAGTTTAAGATTTTGGTATATTAGAAACACGAATATATTTCTTTGCGTATACAGTGTGTCTACTTAAGTTGGAACCATATGGAAAACTTTTTTATTATTGGTTTTATGAAAAAAGTTATTCTCCATAAAAAGTTCTGCATGATCTAAAATCTAAAATGCAACCTTCAGTTATCAAAATTTCTTAGTCATATACGAGGTATATCAGAAATGATGAATTTTGGTAAAGAGTAAAGTACCTTTATTTTTGATAATACAGAAGAATGTTATAAAAAAAATATTTTGAATAAAGTTATTTTTAAATATGCAATTACAGCCATTTAGCATGAAGATTCAGGTTTTGTGATTATTTACGTTTTACATTATAAATTATTTGTATTTATCTCTCTTATCTATTAAAAATATGATAACCTTTAAATTTGTTTATGAACAACCTTGCAATTTAGATACGTAATGAATGCATAATAATTATTTATTTTAGAAATAGGAAAATCCATACAAAGAATATTTAGTAAACAAACATCATACATATTTATACAGAAACAAACCTAATTTCGCATATTTGAAAATAACTTTTAATCCAAAATAACTTTTCTTTATAATATTCTTCTGTATTGTCAAAAATAAATGTACATTACTCTTGAGCAAAATTCATAATTTCTGATATGCCTCGTATATGACTGGGAAATTTTGATAACTGGAAGGTTGCATTTTAGATTTTACACCATGCAGAACTTTTTATGAAGAATAACTTTTTTTCATAAAACCAATTCCAACTTAAGTAGACACACTGTATATAAATATACCATTCTTGATTTAAGAATTTCTTTTTTTGCGTGTTGCTGTGTGCTTACAAAAAACAGGCCCCAGAACTCTTGCGAACTGCTTCGATGTTTTGTGTGAACGACTTGTTGAAGGACGGCCAAAGCGTTTAAGATCACTAATTGATCCAGTTTCCTTGGATTTTTTAATTAATTTCTTCAGTTGATGAAGTTAAAATCACTATTCTAACCATATTTCGTACGAAAATTGCGAACTGCAGCTGTCAAACCTTTACGCGTTGGTCTTTCGTATAGTATTCCATTTTTAATAACCCTGAACTGTTAGCTGTCCGTAGACCTTATCAGCTGTCACTCTTGTCTTTTTTTTTTCCGTTGGCAACACTTTACCGCACAAGTGGCAAAATTCAAATCTTGCGTGAATACCTGATACAATCTCAAGGAGTTGGTCATTTTAGATAAAACATGCTTAATGAATCAAGGGTCTAAAGCCACTAATTTTCGAGATATAGGCTGTTGAAGTTTAATAATAATATTACGTTTATTCAACTATCCCAGTAGGATTAAATTTAAGCCAATAAGGTATAAATCGCTGTCGCTATAGATAAAAATTTACTAATTTTTAGTCTTTACAAGTTCTGCAATTCAAGTGCAATGGTTTAATAAAGATCTTAAATCAATGCGTGAGAAACTATTCCTATTAAATGATCTTCACAAACTTGATAGGCACTAATCTGATTCCTAAAAAAACAAGTCAATGCGAAAAGTCAATCTATTGACCAATTCATTAGTAAATCTTGCAATAAACAGGGAGCTGTTTGGAATATTATAAACAGTTATAATGCAAACAGTAAGAAGACTAATACTACTCCTACCAAAACTTTGAATGCTGAAGATAAGTATACACTTTTCTAAAATAGCAAACAAAATTTAAAACAATGTTCCTCTGACAGATAACTGATTTTATTAATATCAATGTAATGTCACATTCACCTTTCATGAAACTACCTTCAATGATGTTCGATCAGGAATAGTAAAAGTAATGATCCATTTGCTTTAAATATCAAAATTGTCACAACTCTACAGAACTTAATTATTTACTATTAACGAATTTAATAAAAATGTGCATTATCACGTTTCAAGTGTTCTAAAATTGGCAAAGATTATACCAGTCTATAAAAAAGGTTCAACTGCGAGGACATTAAAAACTACCGCCCCATTTCTCTGGTATCCTGGTTGGCAAAATTTTTTGAATCGCTTTTAAAATAGGAAGTAGACTATAATACTATAGAAGATATTTGAAAAATGTCAAGAAAGAAATTTGATTTACATTTGATTTGCCCACCTCGTTAGCACCACACAAGCTCGGTAATTAAAACATATTAACTTTTCAGTAAACGGTTATGGATTTGCCCAAAAGACAAACTACAAGAACTTGTCTATGCATCTACTGGGAAAGTTGGATTCCTCTTGCAGGAATAGTCCACCTCCGGATATAAATAATGGCAAGTTCGTCAGGTTCAAGAAGACCAGGATCGAAGCTGGAAAGCCCAAGTCAAAGCGTTACATGGTGGCGGAATTTAAGTGTAACGAAGGTTACAAATTTAGAAATTCCCATCCTAAGAAAATGTTTTGCAGCAAAAAGAAATGGGTTGGGAAGAAACCAGTTTGTGACAAAATTAAAAATGATTTTGGTAATTATTTTATTTAATCTACAGCCCATACAATATTTGTTGAGATAGAATTCCAAGGAAGAAGAGGAAGAAACACACCTTCGTAACTGCAAAACACAGTATGCACTGCAAGCTGTTACTGTGTGTCGAATGCGGTTAATTCCAAGAAAGTGACACAGGAGTCATCTTGGAATTCTATCTCGATAAATATCGTACGGACTGTAAAACTTGTTTAATTGGGAATTTTAATAAAGCGAAAAATTAATAAAAGAATTGTAGAAATTAAATAAAAAGAACTATTAGTAATAAATATACAGAGTGTTTCTTCAGTAGCGGTTAAAAATGGAGGGGCGTATTATGTGGCCAAAAATAAGAGTTTTTTGTTATATAAATGTGGGATCTTAGGACAGCCATTGACCAGCTACGTGTCAAAAATTAAATGTGGGTATTATCAATCATTATTTGTCAAAAAAATATATCACCCTGTACAAATAAAATCGGTTTGGTATAGAAAAAAGTGTAAAGAAACAAAAATTGAAGGTAATACAATGGCGGATCTGACGACCTATTTTATTTGTAATACAGGGTGATATATTTTTATTTTGACAAATTATTATCACCACACTTCCACCACTGGTAAGTTTCTAAAGCTGGTAATTTTTTGTTTCATACCTACCGTCGTATTAAATATGCACACCGAATTAGGTTTAATTATCTCAAGCGGTTTAGAAATTAAAAATTAAAAACTGATATTTGTTTTTATTTTGGACACGTTGTAGCTGGACAATGGTTGAACTCAGACCCCACATTTATACAGGGCACACGGCCCGTCACGGTGACGGCCCATTAGAATTATTTCAGAGACTACTTCGATTTGAATTTTGAAAATTTGGGATACCGGGTTTTCGGGCATACCCTTTTCAACTAAAATAATAGTGTCCACGTACCACTTCCGGTTATACCGGAAGTCGCCATCCACTTGCTTGTTTTAAATGAAACACCCTATATATTATTGCAATTTTGGATACTACGTGTTATTTTAGGTGTACTTTTATGAAGTTTCCCTATTCCTAAAATTAACCGTTTTCGAGATATTTAATTTAAAAAAAAAAAATGGAGAGAAACAGTGACTAGCTTCAAACCAGGTGTATTTTATAGTAATAAAGATAAAGCAACAATATTTGTAATGGGGGATGATAGCTAGATCCCTAAGCTTTCCATCTATACTTTCAATGTGGCTTAATTGTACACAGGGTGCTAGAAATTTAATGCCGACTTTAGTTAACTTCAAACCTTTATAAGTCGGTTTTTTAAATAAAACACCCTGTATATTCTGATACACAATTTTATTCTCTTTCGAACGGTACAGGGCTCCCTAACTTATCTCTTCTAGTTTTTAAGTTATCTACTATTTTTTGTGTAATCACCTAAAATCATGTAATTTGTTGCCAGGATAGCTGTGGAATGTTTAGCAAAACTTCAAAACAAACAACTAAACTGTTACCAGTTATTTATTATTATTTATTCACAGACGTTACAATGGCATTGTAAGCGGTAACATTTACAGTTTTTAATGAGACATATCCCAATTTCCCACCAATGAGCAGAATAAAGTTAAGAAGAATTCTATAAAATCAACTTCATACATAGCAATACACAATTTTAATTATGTATGTTGATAATAATAATGCACTAAGATAAAAAAATGACTTAAAAAAGTCATAAGTGTTCAATATGACCCCCATTAAGAGTTAAGCACTTGTTGATACTAGAGATAACACCATCAGTCACCGCTTTTGCTATTTCAGCTGCAGACAATTCATGGAACGCTCTTCGTATTCGAGCAATCAAATCCTCTTTTGCAGCAACGGGTGTAGAATGAACTTTTTGCTTTATTACTCCCCAAACATAAAAATCTAATGGAGTGAGGTCGGGAGACCTCACTGGCCAATTCCACGGTCCTAGGCGTCTCATCCATCTATCTTCAAACATTTCAGTCAGCTGTTGATCGATTTGACTGTGACAGTGAGGTGGAACCCCGTCTAATTGATACCAACACTTCCTTAGTTGGTCTAAAGGTATATCATC
>NW_019418408.1:0-7378 GCF_000390285.2 Anoplophora glabripennis | reverse complement strand
GAACGCTCTTCGTATTCGAGCAATCAAATCCTCTTTTGAAGCAACGGGTGTAGAATAAACTTTTTGCTTTATTACTCCCCAAACATAAAAATCTAATGGAGTGAAGTCGGGAGACCTCACTGGCCAATTACACGGTCCTAGGCGTCTCATCCATCTATCTTTAAACATTTCAGTCAGCTATTGATCGATTTGATTGTGACAGTGAGGTGGAGCCCCGTTTAATTGATACCAACACTTCCTTAGTTGGTCTGAAGGTATACCATCTATAACATCTGCCACAACCGTTTGCAAAATATTGAGATATCTGTCGGCATTTAAATTTTCTTCGTAGATATCGTAAGAAATTTGGTTATCTTTAATTAGACAAAAAACATTTACGCTAAATTTATTTTGAAAGTTTCTTTCCCGGATAACATGAGCATTTTCAGATGATCACAAAATGCGTATTATGTCTATTAAAAATGCCTTCTCTCGCAAATTTTGACTCGTCTTGGTATCGCACTAACATCGTTTCACAAAATTGTACACGTTACACGGCGTCACCTGGATGAAGAGCAGAAAGTAGCTTAAATTTGTATGGATGCATATCATTAGTTCTTAGCATCCTGTGAATTGAGGATTCTGGATAAACATTAAAATAGGCTAGCACATTTATTACATTATCTTCATTTGAAGTTATTGGTTTTGGTAAAATTCTTTCTGCACAAATTCGACCATACTCTAGTCGATTTACTAAAATTCTTCTTAACTTTTTTCTGCTCATTGGTAGCAAATTTGGATATGTCTCATTAAAAACTGTACATGTTCTGCTTATAATCCCATTGCAACGTCCCTGAATGAATAATAAATTTAAAATATCAGCATTTGAATATGTATTGTTTTCCATTTCTTATAAACACTAAATTAAACTGTCACTGCAAGAGACTAACAACAAATTGACAGTTTAGTTGTTTGTTTTGAAGTTTTGCTAAAAATTCCACAGCTATCCTCGCAAGAAATTACATGATTTTAGGTGATTACACAAAAAATAGTAGATAACTTAAAAACTAGAAGAGATAGGTATAGGAAATACCTTTCGAAAGAGAATAAAATTGTATATCAGAATATAGAAAAACGTACAGGGCGTTCCAATTTAAAAAACCGACTTATGAAGGTTTGAAGTTAACTAAACTCGGCATTAAATTTCTAGCACCCTGTATGCAATTAAGCCACTTTGAAAGTATGGATGGGAAGCTTAGGGGTCTAACTATCCCCCTATAAATATTGTTGCTTTATCTTTCTTACTATAAAATACACATGGTTTGAAGCTAGTCACTGTTTCTCTCCATTTTTTTGAAAAAAATTAAATATCTCGAAAACGGTTAATTTTAGGAATAGGGAAACTTCAGAAAAGTCCACTTAAAATAACACGTAGAATCCAAAATTGCAATAATATATAGGGTGTTCCATTTTAAAAAAGCAAGTTGATGGCAACTTCCGGTATAACCGGAAGTGGTACGTGGGCGTCATTATTTTAGTTGAGAAGGGCATGCCCGAAAACCCAGAATCCCAAATTTTCAAAATTCAAATCGAACTAGTCTCTGAAATAATTCTAATGGGCTGTCACCGTGAGACACCCTGTATGTGAAAGATAAAAAGTTTAGATTATATTTATTCCATTAGTAAAACACAACTAGCGTCCTCTACGAATAATCACAAAATGATATTCTTTTTAAAATTTTCAAGCCAAAAAACATGCCTCCTAAAATTTTGACCCAGCTTGATTGGTGGTGCGCTTTCTCGCAAAATTGACCCCAGGAATCTTGTATTAGACTATGTTGACCATTAATGAAACGCCCTGTATAACCACCTTAACTAANTTATTGTCAAATGTGATCGAACCGTTGTTAAATTTATATTAACTTTGATAAGCAATTCAACGTTCTTATTATTCTTTATTATTGTCTGAGGCAGACACGCTCCAGGGTGATGATCCCAGCGCAGCATCGCCACAGTATTTTCTGAACTCGGGAGAGTGTTCACCAGAGGACCAGGCGAAATGCACACATATGTGTCGAATGCGTGACGGTCAACCACTGTGTGACTGCTTACCAGGATTCGAGAAGGACGGTAGCGATTGTAGAGGTAATCAAGATTCCATGCTTACTTTTTAGATAGCATCTGGAGTTGATATATCTGTTATGAAGTATATTTAGTTTACTTATAATTAGGCCTACGAAACTTTGTAGCGACAATCAAATAAATAAACAGTAGTAATCTATATTATGGTAGAAAGCGGCAATACGCGTTGTAGTAGCAGAAATAGGTTAAATCTATGGGCAAGCCGTGTGCCGCTCTATGGTCTTGATACACAATGCTATTGACTGCTATAAAAACACGTGCCATACACTCGACAAAGCAAAGCTCACTCACACACGCACAAACGGCAGTGAATTGTACGGCCAACGTCCCTCGGCAAAAAACCTGGATTGTTCACAGTCACTTCAGGCCGACAGGACAGGCATTAAAGTGGCGCTAGAAACGTATCGAATAAATTGATCGATGCTAAGCTTCAGATCTGGCAGACATGTACAACGACGCTGATAGTGGTATTACTTAAATGTGAAGTAGTTGACGATTCGCAATTATTAGTAAAAACAGCATCTATTAAAAGTTTCGACTATTTTAGATATGTGCCTGTGATCTCGGTCATTTATCGAATGCCGGAGACGATTAACCGCGGTCTTAGGGTAACTGTTAATTATTTTCTACAATCACTTTCCTTATAAGAAATTATTATTTTGTTAACATTTGTTGGTACTTATTTATTATTATTACGTACTATACGTATATACTATATGGTAAGTTCCATGTTAAGTGTTTAGTGCAGAAAAACAGGCACTGTCCCTTTTCTCTCTACTTATAATTTTGCAAATATCTAAGGTATTTCTTAAAACATTGCTTCAGATTCCGATCATGTTTGTTGTTTTGGAACCACTGTTGTGTCAAAAACTAATATCTACCTTTTGTCAGGACAGAAGTGAACGTCATATTATCTAATCAGTCTTTACACTTTTTTGTATTCCAAACCGATTAACAACAAAATTGATTTATTTGATCAAGTGCATTTTACGATACTCATTACATTACTTAAAATAATAACAAAATTATTCATTAATAGTGGAATTATTTTACTATGATTTATTATAACAAATGTTGGAAATGGCCATCTTCAGCAAAAATACATGCTTCAAATCTTCTTGAAATTGTAGCTCGGACACGTGCAAAATTGCCAGGTGTTGAAAAACATTTCTGAGTATTCTTGGATTTGGAGTTGGATGATTTGGAAGTCTTTTTATATAAATTCGTCTAGCTTTAGTACCATTTCCATCTGCAAGGCCAGAAATGTAAACCATAATGACCGTAATTTCAGCATTATTGATTATGCATAAGCCATTATTAAGCTTCATCTTTTTAAAAAATAAACTTAATTTGACAATATACAATTTTAAATAAGATGACGACTGTGTAAAAATGCACGTGATCAAATAAAACAATTTTGTTGTTAATCAGTCGATTAACATTATAAATACAAAAAAAATTAAAGAAACAAAAAGTGAAGATAATATAATGGCGCATATGATGAACTATTTTATTTGTAATATTATACAGGGACATATATTTTTTTGGCAAATAATATCCACACCTCCGCCACTGGTAAGTTTCTAAAGCTGGTAATTTGGTTAAATTATCTAATCTTAGAAATTAAGAATTAAAAACTGATTTTTTAAAAATTTTTGACACGCTGTAGCTGGACAATTGCTGTCTTAAGACCCCACATTTATATAACAAAAAAACAATTATTTTGGCCATATAATACGCCCCTGGATTTTTTTACCTCCACTTAAGAAACACCCTGTATAATAAGATACAGTCTGAAATTGATTGTGAGACCAAGAAATAAAGGTGCAAAATCATGAGGAACTCGTAAAAATTACTGGGCGTGATTTTATTGTTGGAAAGTCTTGGGAATGTTAATACAAGGCAACTCGTCAAATGGGTTATGAAAAAAGTATAGCGTCATTGATTTTTATCAACAAATAGGTCAAAAATTCGTAATTTTTCGTTCTACGCGTAAAAAACTAATAATTTTAGCAAAAAAGTTCAACAGACGATTTGATCTAGAGAAACTCACCTTTAAAATGAGACTTTATAAGTCAAAATTGCTTTATAAACAAAAAAGTTATTGCAAAAATTCGTAATTTTTCGTTCTACGCGTAAAAAACTAATAATTTTAGCAAAAAAGTTCAACAGACGATTTGATTTAGATAAACTCACCTTTAAAATGAGACTTTATACGTTAAAATTGCTTTATAAACAAAAATTTATTGCAAAATTAAACGGAAAAAGTGATTTTTCTTTAATTGTNAGTTAAAATTGCTTTATAAACAAAAAAGTTATTGCAAAATTAAACGGAAAAAGTGCTTTTTCTTTAATTGTTAATAACTTTTTAAATAATTAATAAAATCTTACCAAACTTTCCCAAAATGTGAGTTTTTATTTCCTTAAGAGATGTGCAAAAGATGGGCTCGATCGGTCAAATAGTTTTTGCAAAATTCCATTTATTTATCCCATTTTTGCAAAAAAAGGCCCATTTTCAAATGACTATTCCGGGGGCAGGGTTATGACTAAAACATTCCTTTTGGGCTCATTTTCTTCGAAGGGACAAGTATCCTCTATTTAAAAGAAAATTATTTTTTTTTCAAATTTAGTTGTAAGTATATAATTGTTACCAAATGGAAGGTACTTTTTTCCCTAATAAACAAATAAAATAACTCCGCGGTTTTTAACTTTTGAAAGAAGTTATATACACCATTTGAAAGCTCGTAAAAAAACGTCTGCTGAACTTTTTTGCTAAGATTAATAGTTTTTTTTTTACAATAACGCGTAGAACGAAAAATTACGAATTTTTGACCTATTTGTTGATAAAAAACAATGACGCTATACTTTTTTCATGACCCATTTGATGAGACGCCTTTTGTATTATCATTTCCAAGACTTTTCAATAATAAAATCACGCCCAGTAATTAATAAATTTCAAAATGTTTCCTTTCCTGGTCTATGTTGTAATCTTTGTGTAAGGGGAATTTGATTCCTTATTATAACTTCATTATTTTCTATAAAAATATTTACATAGCCCTGCGCCATCAGATGCGTTTGCAGGCCGTGTCTAGAAAGACGGGGCACTATAGGAACACTAATTAATGATTTCTACGGATAGGTCTGATACCTAGTCGTCTTCATTGTAAAATTACTATAATCACTGCAGTTAAGCCTGATTATAACGTTGGTTTGAATTCAATTTTTGCGGAAAGATTATATCTTAATTGCTAGTCGTTAAAACATGTGTTTCGTTAATATATATGTTTACAAATTTTCATTGTTTTTAAAAGAAGGGAAATTGGAACTTAATGAACACTTTGCTTTTTTTATTTTAAGATCTAGGTGGGTATCTATTGAAACATGATATTAGTGATGTATCAGAAGACTGCACAAGTCAACAATAATAATAATTATTAGAGAAAATGTGGGAATTTTTTAAATTTTATGTTGTATCTTCAGTGCTTCAATTATTTCACCTTAACTTTTTCATCTCTTTGATAATCTTCCTTGCAAGTCTACGTCATAACTTTAGGAACTTGTTTCATAGGTTGTATTATTTTGCATAAAAAGAATAATGAATTAAAGGTCTAAGACCTATGTTTTTTTAAGAGAGTGCATTTAATTTCCATTTTTATTTTTAACAAAATATATTTACTACTTTTCTTATCTTTGAATTTAAAAAATTATAAACAAATTGGATATGCAGGGGGTTCCATTTAAACGTCCCACCTGGAAAACGTCGGAGTTAAAAGAAAACAAAAAAAACTGAGACACGTCGATTTTCTTTTCAACGGGGACACGTGATGGCATAAGTTTTGGTGTCTTGGAAACTACTCCCTTAGGCAGGGGCATAAAATACACTTAAACTTTAAATGGCATCAGTGACACATCATTTTAAAGCTTTTTCAATTTTGCTCAAGATGACATACGACTTTTTAAATTTTGGTGTGGATATGACAATCACTCAAATCAAATCAAATATGAGTTCACTTAAAGAATAAGACAAAATATCAATGAATGAAAGAATGTTATTTAATTAACTGTTCAGATTGGTTTCCCTCCGCTTCCATACAATAACAAAATCTTTGCTCTACTTCCCAACGAACATTTCGAAGCATTTCGGGCGTTATCTGACGACATTCTTCAACAATTCGCCGACGAAGGTCCTCAATGGCGATCTGGGAGGCCACTCAATTGATCTGTGTTGTGCAAAACCGTACTTATCTTATCAACTTCGACGTCACCTGTTACATGGGTGTTGTATAACAAGAAAAAGTAATATTAACGGTCGGTAGAAGGAAGCACAAAAAACAAGCGCTTAGGTAGGGAATTCTGGAAGGAAACCTAGATAGTCGAAGATAGGCAGTTGAAGTGAGAACAGTGTGCAGATAGGTAGTAAGACGATCGGCGGACAGTGTAGTGTGAAAAATATAGAAGTAGTGGAAAATTAAGTGTTTAACCGGTATTAGTTAGCAGGTAATATTCTTGAAGTACTTTGTTGTTAATTATTCTATGTAACCTTATGATTGTAATGATTATAGATGTTTCATGATAATTATTCTTTGTATGTTTAGCTTTCACTGTTTTATGCTCAGGGGCGTATATTTTTCTAAGGTAAAATTGTTACAATTATTATTAGAGATTGTTCATTATTTATTACATGTTAAAATATGTATAGTTTGTCGTGACTGCCCAGATATTGCAATAGCAACTTCTTTGTTTCACTTTTAACTTGTTTTATTACGATTATTATTACGAAGAATGGCCCTTTGAGGTGGTCTCCCAGTATGCCCGCCCAAACATTCAATTTCCTCGGAAGCTGCGTATGAGTTTCATGAAAAATGCGTGGATTTNGGGGCGTATATTTTTCTAAGATAAAATTGTTACAATTATTATTAAAGATTGCTCATTATTTATTACATGTTAAAATATGTATATTTTGTCGTGACTGCCCAGATATTGCAATAGCAACTTTTTTGTTTCACTTTTAACTTGTTTTATTACGATTACGTTGTTCTTTGATTTCTTGTTCTCACTTTATGTCATACGCATATAAGAGCTTTGTTGAATGTACTAACATTTTCGCCCTCGATTATTATTATTGTTGTTGTTCTCCGAAATCTCAACTCATATCTGGATTGCCTTCCATATGAGACTCCAGTACCTTACCTATTATTATTATTATTATTATTATTGTTGTTGTTCCTCCGAAATCTCAACTATAGCTGGATTGCCT
>NW_019418407.1:12608-14932 GCF_000390285.2 Anoplophora glabripennis | reverse complement strand
AAAAATAATGTATAAACAACCAGACACACGCAAAATACAATGTAAAAGAGAACAAAGAAAGCAAACAAAAAAATGTCAATTAAAATGTACATAAATCATGCAATCTTATACTTTTTAAGTAATTTAAATATGCGACCAAATTTTTTTGGCTCCAAAGACATGGGGGCCCACGAAAAATTGTCTTAAGGGGGTTTTTCGCCAAAAAGCGTAGCACTGTGAGATTCTACATGTCATAAAACCCCTGTATACCAAATTTAGTGATTCTCGTACAACAGGGTTCTGAGATATAAAAAAAAGATTATTCTTAGGGGCGGACTTCAGGGGGCTGAAACTCCGAAAAAGGGGGCCACTTGACAAAAATAAAAAATACGGGTCCCCCAAATTTGTCCTAAGAATCTGTGACCAAATTTTGTTGCATGAATTTCGGGACACCCTGTATACTCCCAATATAGGGTATTTCTTCTGTGTATGTATGATACCAGTTTACATTTTGCCTCATTTAAAGCTAGGTCGTTATGTTTACAAAACTCGGACACAAAAGTTTCAGATTCTGCACTGTTAAATTTCACAAAATTTATCCGATCAGTCAGATAAGTTCTAATAAACTGTATCAAATCTACGCTAAAAGAATAAGGGTTCTATTTCCATAATAGGATATTGTGGTTGACTTTGTCAAAGGCCTTCTTACAATATTTGTGTCACATGTGTATATATCCTATTATATATTACCCGTTCATGTATTTTGGATTGGACTGGACAGGTTCATGTAAATATTCCATTTTTTGAGACTTTGCGTCCTCGATATCTCGAAAACTGTTCATTTCCAGACTTTGGGCCTATGAACACTTGATCAGGAGGGTGTCAAGTACAACATATCAAAAATTCAGACAAATCGACCGGGGACTCAAACCCATAAGGTTTGTGCGGGGTCCTTTATAAGGCAGAATCCCCAACTTCAGCTTCATGTTTCCTCCAACTAGTTTACAGCGGCTAAAATTGACAACATCAATTTCCACCTATAAGATAAAAAGAAAACTGTAAAGCTAAATAAGAAACAAAAAACAAAAAAAAATAAGATGTAAACTTCAATAAAAAACATCAATAAATTACATTTTTAATTCAGTCATAGGTATTTTTACTATCTTATCATAATCATCTCGTACAAAGTAACAATCAAGATTGTGCTGCATGAAAATTATTTCAGCACAAAATAACTAAAACAGTTCGACTCTAGTGAGCTATATATTATATTGTGGTAATCTACTCAAAAAGTTCAAGGTAGAAATAAATTTTAAACTAATAAACATTGTAGTAAAACGTCTAATAATTAATATAAAATGCATAAATATTAATACTTTAGTACTTACATCAAAATGATCTAAATCTGTGCAACAATGTTGCACAGATTTAGAAGAAAGGGGCACCTTATCATCTTGCCTTATTATTTGACACCATTTTTTTCGCAATTTTTCTTATCTCGGCATCTCGAAAAAATATTTGTCAGGTGTTTTTATGGTCGTGTTAGTACATCTAGGTATTATACAATGCAGTATTTGTAGTTATTTGGTTTAACTTTAGGCATAGCTTTTTTCTTTAATTTTTATCATATAATCAATACCAAGAACCGAGGTACCGATTGCTGCTAAGCACAATGTAAAAATGTAAACTGGACACTGGACGGTACCTATGAATGCATTCCTGCACTGATCGCTTCCTAGCTTGTGGCGTCACGTTACGCCACAGAGGTTTGCACGGTGCAAACAGGAATCCTAACCTTTGAAATTCTATAAAGATAATTAGAAAAAAATAGCACTAATAATTTTATAATTTTTGAGACTATTTGTATAATGAAAATGAAAATACTGGAAACCTAATCTTTTTTAGTTCTGTGTAAAATTAATTTATTGATTAGGCAACTTTGTAGGTTATGTTTTTTATGACGGGTTGAAGTGTACTAGAAACTAGAATAATAGACTAGGCTTAGGTCCGAATTATGCATTATGCCCAAAATGCGTCAAATTGTGGATCCAAATTGAACATCGCGTGCTCAAATGACGGCAACTTCAAGACCGAGGTGAAGGCTACTATTTTGATGCATTATATGTGTATAGGCTTGCCAGGTCTCCGGGTTTGACCCGGAGTCTTCGGGTTTTGATGGTACATCTCCGGGCTCCGGGTTAATATGTCATTTCTCCGGGTTAAGACGTCCTACCCCCGAAATTTATTTTCCTGAGAGATCTGATTGTTTTTTTTAGACATCAATTTGTCCATTGAGCTGCTGTAGACCTTTTTTTTTTAGAGATCGATTTCCTCGTAAACGATTT
>NW_019418407.1:8976-11973 GCF_000390285.2 Anoplophora glabripennis | reverse complement strand
ATTTTTTTTATTGAATTTGATGAACAAAAAAATAGAAATTAATCACGAGACACTTAAATATTAAAAAATTATAAATATTTGATATTTACAGTGCAGTAGTAAATTTTGCCTCGAGAAATTTAAGTGTCTCGTGATTTATTTCTATTCTTTTGTTCATCAAATTCAATAAAAAAAATTATTAGTTTGTTGATATTTATTTTTAGAGGTCGCTCGAAAACATTTTAGGTACACTACTTTTAAAGTTAAAATAATTAGGAGTGACCTTTAGAAATTAAAATATCGATTTGAAATTTTCAGAATGGAGATTTTTTTCAACCTAGAAAATGATAAAATAACGAGAAAAAAATAAAAAAAAAATCTATTTTTGACGAGTTTGGAAATTTTTAAAAATCTTGAGGTGCCTCCAAAAAATTTTTTTATGAGCTGATTTTTTGAGGGGGCTCTTAAATCATAATAAACTAACATATTTTCAGAAGAGACACGAAAAAAAATATTCGTTTTTTTTTGGGACACCCTAATAAACATCAATTATTAGTATGTAAAAATTAACTACAACTGATCTGGATTTTTTTTGTATGTCGGGGAAAACCTGAAAAAGTCAGGGAATTCTATATTACTTTTGAACTATGAACCCTGCAAAAGATTGTTACAAGTAAGTTTCAAAATTAAAAGTTACATGAGATAATGATTTGTGTTTGATATTGCCTGTTAAGATAATATTTAGATGGACCTCTTATTCTATTTTGGTTACGATTCAATATTGCATTGCGCTCTAAATGAACATTGGGTAATGGATCAATTAAATCATTTCTATTCAAACAAATGTTATGTAGCACACAACATGCCAATATAAATTCAGGAAGATAATGAATATCTGTCATAAGGAGATAATCTAAAAGTCTTCTAAATCTACTCTTCAATACAACAAATGCCCTTTCAATTGCCTTTCTTGCAAAAGAATGTCAAAAGTTATAATTTTTCTGTCTTGCAGTCAAATGACCACTGTCTTTATAAGGAGTTAATAAATGAGTTTGTAAGCAGCATCACCAAGAATGTGCGAGTTATTTGGAAAAAACTTCCCCATTTTTTAAATACCTTGCTAGTGGCGACGTCATAAAAACTCTGAACTCTGTTGTCATGAACACTACTGACATTGCCAGCAAACATGATGTAAATAAATATCCGCGGTTACAAACAGCCTGTAAAAAGTTTAAGTATTAATTTCATATAGTGTATCAAGTGTATTGTTATACCTGTAAGTGTACTGAATGTACACCTTTTCGGTTTACATATGATTGATGGTCATCTTTTGGTGTCTATCTATAAGAATCAGTGTTATAAGCAATTGCTTCTCTGGTGGAATGGGCTTTTGCCCAGATACATAAGATGTAGATATTTGTCCCTTTATTTGTTCCAACACATAAGTAAATGTTTCGGGATACATCCTAAGACCATAACCATTACATTATGTAATTTTAAGTATTTTTCATTATTTCTTATTTTATCTTATAAAATAAGGTTTTACCAATTTATTGCATATTAATGCATTGCAAAAGTCTTAAATTACAAAATGAAGTATTATACCAGGAAGGGGAAAGCACAAAACTTCACCTAATCTATGGCACAAAATATCCCGAAACCCGGAAGGTTATGGTTACTCACATAAGGTGTGATTTAAATTCTTCTGAGGAAAATCTTGCGACTATATTTTCCACATATCCTTCTATTTTAGTTCTTAATTTTACTGAACCCTTTACCTTCTTTTTAGCTTTAACAATAATTATTTCTTCGGTAACCGATCCCATTAAATCATCGGAGTTTTCGCCGCTTGAAGCTGAAATAAAATTCTCTTCAGTTTTAGTTTGATTTAAAATGAAGAAAGTCATTCCTGCCATAAAAGGCTTTTGTGGTAGAAACATTTAATCAGTTTTGAAATAACTTCTGTACAACACAACATTTAAAAATGTCAACAGAAATGTCAATTGTCAAATGTAGCATCATGAACACATCCATTGGTCTGAATCATCGATCTTGTAGTCCTAGAGATATTGCATAGGCCCAATTTGTTTTGTTCAAGGGGGGTATTTTAAGGTACTTTACTTTTACTTTTGATTGGCTGCTTATTCGGGCATGCTCGACATTATTTGTTTACATCATAGATTCATAGAAAATATATTCTAATTAATGACTTAACTATTTGTCTTGAGTTTTACTTACAAATTTTGTTGTGTTTTATAAATGTTTTGAGTGTGTGAAGTGATTTTGTGACAGTTATTAATACCATATTATAATTAATAACTATGGGAAAGAGGATCGGCCATATTGTTTTCATACGTTAAGTTTTGTACATGGGCGTAGATTCTTTTAGGTGTAACGCACCTTGGGAATACTATTGAACAATAATATAATTTATTTACGATACTAAATGATCTGTTTAATGAGCATCCAATACAATTAGTAAAACTAATTTTAAAAAATTATTTCAAGATTAGAGTGCATCACGAGACATTTAAGTTAAAAGATAATGTACAAAACAGAGTCAGAAGCTTACTGACAAAAACAATTTTATTTAAAAATCAATAAACAAATTTTGTATTGATATTGTCACAGTATTAATTCCAATTAGAATTATTCAATACTGTAGGTACTAATATATTTATTTTATTTTGTTAATACTTTTATAATATACAATAACTTACATATGTAGTTTATATCCTTTATTTTGTTATTTATTCATTACTTTCTATTAATAGTAGTTCTTAACAATTAATAAAAGTTTTATCTTAATAGGTATATTTTATTTGACACTAATTTGCTTAAAAGCGAGATGTTGGAAGAGCACTGTAAACTTTAACTTTACATTACCATCAAATTTCAAAACTAATAAGTTACTCACATCAGTCTCAGAAACCGTCTGCTACAAAAAATGCTTTTTGAAAAACATATTAATAAAAGTAGGGTGAGATACAGTACATATTTTAACATAATATACGAGTA
>NW_019418407.1:4570-6997 GCF_000390285.2 Anoplophora glabripennis | reverse complement strand
CACGTTTAAATTCAGCTGCCCAAAATTTCACTGTGGTAAATGATGGTGCAGAGTCCCCATACACAGAATCCAACTCATCTTTGATTTGCGTAGGCGTATTGCCTTTCAAAAACAAATATTTAATGACAGCTCGATACTCGATTTTGTCCATTTTTATAAAAACACTCACATCAACTCACTCAAACGACTGTTACATAACAACTGCGCGTCCAAAATGGCTGAAACTTTGGTGAGTAACTGTCAACAGATGAACAACGAAATTCACTAGCTTTTATTTACGAGTGCTGCCATCTTCATGTTGAGGTCGGAAACCTTTCAGACCACCCTTGTATACCTGCATCTACCTCTTTTGTAAAATTTAATTTTTTTCTTTCTCCATTTTCCTCCAGTTTGTGAATTACTAGCATCGGATGACGTGGATATGGATCAGTCAGGTGCGAGGTATTTTTGCGATTTAGCTCAGTCCTTTGATCCTCATAATCCGGCTGTATTTAGCTTGCGGGAGCGTTTGATAACCACAGAGAATGAAAATCCCATTGAAGTCTCTAAACTGCTATTAAAGGAGCTTGAAACCAGACCAACTGATGTGAACTTATGGGTTCGGCTACTTAAACACCTTCTACAAAACAACCTGATTAAAGAAGCATACGAACATGCATCTACAATCGAGGAACAATATTTGTCTATTTTTCATAACGACTTAACTTGGTACGAAACATTTGCCGAAGTTCTCGTGAGGTTTGAAAGTGACCTTACATATAGTTCTCAGCTCACTTGGGAGTTTTGGTTCCTATTCGTATCTGTGCAGGATAGATTGGTAGCCCTGAGTTTGGATGAACACTTAGACACTGTAAAAACTAGTACCGAATATGTAACTGCAGTCTTCAATTTCGATCAAATGTTGTCTAAAGCCTCGCAGAATATTCAGACATGTCCAGATCGCCAATTAGTAACAGTATTTTTGAGCCATTATCACGCTCAGTTATATTTCTATCTAGCCACGCTCATTTTTAAACAAGCTAAAAAGGATCTAATTCAGTTCAAAGAGGCTTCCAACGTAACCCTTCCCGTTTTGTTAGCGGCTTACCATTCCTCTCCCCCCGACTTGCACACTATGATGCTGATACAATCTTCAAAAAATAGGAATAATAGGATACTTGTATCTCGATGGCACAAACAAGCCTCTTATCGTTGCTCACAAACCGGACACATCCTTTTAGCAGCTGCTAAAGGTGGAAAGAGTATTGTATTAGAAAAGGCAACACAGTATTCAACGGGAATGTGGCGGGAACAACTCTACAAGAAGGTGTTTGTGAAAAGAGATCAACAACTCAAAATATCGACAAGTTTTTTCGTTTCAAGCTTTCAAGTCTTAGAGCCAGTTATAAAATTGCCTGATCCTCTAGATTTAGTAAAATTCGATGAAGTTGCTCAGCTAGTCTATCCCGATTCTCTACACCACTACATTTGGCTTGGTCTAAACAGTGAGTTAAGCAACATGGAGGTGAAATCTTTCGAAGACCTCCAGTATTCCATAAAAAATTTGAACAATTGTACTCCGGAGGCATTAAACGTTCTGGATCTTCAGTCATTCCTTTATTGTGCTATTCTCTGTGCCAAGTCCAAAATGGAGGATACTAAAAATTTGATTCATTACAACCACGATAGGCCTACTGTTTTACCAGCCTGTATAACGGACCATTTCAGCACTCTAAACCAGTCAAAATTTATATTGATCGCTTATGAAATGTACAATAATGAACAAGTTAATATAGGTGAAGTTCATATGTATCTAATTAAAGCCATCGAAGTGGTGAGATGTATAGGTCATCACGGTTTGGATGTCAGATTATTAGTGGCTTTAGCGAAAATATTTGAAGAACGTTCGAAGAAACTTACCAAACAGTCGGAAATCGAATTTAATGATGCCAGAGCTGAAATGTACTGGAAAACTGCCATGCCGTTTTTGGAGAAAGTGAAAAATAATCAGATGATTACGTATTCTAATAACAGACTGTTTGAATATAAAGGGAAAGATATATCTATTTCCGAGGCATCATCTTACATTGAAAGTGGGAAGTTGTTCACAGCTATACAGCTGATGAAGAAGAAGGAATATAAAGAAGCGTTACATCTATTCGAACAACTGGAAGATCCTTACGCTAGTTTTTACCAGTCAGAAATTTATAAACGCATGTTTGATATAAAAACTAATCAGAACAAAGAAAATGTTACATCGGAAATGAGCAGTGAAAATATTAACTTACTCTCGCGGGCCAGGGACTGCTTATATGTCACTGAGAACAGACTTCGTAAACCGGCAGTTGACAAAACCCATCCCTTAAACTGTCAACTTGGTACTGAAATCGAGAAGATAGAAAGCCTTTTGTCCCGCATTGATCCTGATATTACGAAACACAACAAATG
>NW_019418407.1:0-1369 GCF_000390285.2 Anoplophora glabripennis | reverse complement strand
TACGAGCCCAGGCTCATAATAGTTCGGCCAGCCAACGTTTTTAATTAAATACTTGAATAAATTACACATTCTACCAAAATGATGAAAGATTTCCTTAAAACTACCTCACTTGTAATAAAGTATAGACTATCAATTTACTAAATTTAATCACTTTTGACAAAATTCAAATTGAGGAAAACATAGTTAACAAAAATGCAATCCAACCAATGGGTCATTATAGTTCGGCCACTTATCATATCTGCCATGAAACTGATATACTCCATCAAAACAAAACACATACTGAATAATTCAACAAAATATCTGTCATTATTAGTTTTACCCACGTTTTGCTTCAGATTTAACGTAAAATGCCTCGTGGTAAACCTCTAAGTAAAGATTTACGAGTTTCTATTATAAAAGCCCATGAGAAAGGTATTTTGGCCCGCCGAGTATCAGTTTCTCATTCAATTCCGCGTTCTACAGTGCAGGATATTATTAATTTATACAGAAGAACCGGCAGAGTCGACCAAAAAGTCAAAACTGGCCGACCATCTACAATTACAGAAGCAAATAAAAGAGCTTTACGCATAATAGTAAAAACTAATTGGCAGTCCAATACTAAAGAAATAACTGCACTATAGAGGGACAGTATACCAAAGCCTATTTCAAAGTCCACAAAGAAAAGAACTATTCGAAATATAGGATTCAAGTTTTACAAGGTAACTTTTATCTTTTTTTTCTTGTTTAAATTATTGGCAATTTTTTATTTTTTTCCAATAGGCAAAAGAAAAACCTCTATTAACAAAGCTGCAGAAGAAAAACAGGTTAAAATGGGCACGAGAACATAAAAATTGGACGAATCAACAATGGCACATCGTAATTTGGAGCAATGAGTCAAAATTTGACGTTTGTGTAGGTGACACACGAAAACGGGTTTTGCGTACACCTTCAGAGGCCTATCATAGCGATTGTTTAGTCAAAAAAGTAAAGTTTCCAGCATGTTATCGTCTGGGGTTGCATGTCTGGTAGAGGTGTTGGTAAACTGCATTTTGTTGATGGAATTGTTAACGCGCAGAAGTACAGAGATATTCTGGAAGAGAGTCTGTTACCATCTGTTGAGATGTGTCAAACGGCGGAAGGGCATTTCATATTCCAACAAGACGGTGCACCGCGTCATATGGCAAAAACTATTAAAACGTGGTGGCAGAATCATCAAATACCAGTATTAAAATGGACGTCTTCCAGCCCAGATTTATCTCCTATTGAGACCTTATGGCACAATATGATAAAAACAGCTTCGGAAACATCCAGCACGTTCAGTGCCTGAATTAAAAGCCACACTACTGAATATTTGGGATAATATTCTACCAGAAGAATGTGCTTTGTTAGT
>NW_019418406.1:6337-14957 GCF_000390285.2 Anoplophora glabripennis | reverse complement strand
AACCAAACTTTACAGAACCAAAAGGTACACCGAACAAAATAATTGAGACAACCATGGACTAAGTAAATTATGGAATTTAGAAAAAAGGAAACAGTGAATTTGAGCGCTAAATTTTGAAACATAATTTCTATAAGCTAGATTCACTAACGTCATTAATAGATGAATTATTATTACTAATACTTAACAAATATGTGAACATGATACTTAAGTTATCAATGTCAGAACGTCTATTCATAGTGTTCTCACATTGAAAGATGCTGCACATCTCAAGGAAATACGTTGATTAAATTTATTAAAAAATACGTTGACGATATTATACTTAGTGTTCCCTTGGGTAGCATACAACAAGTTTTACGTATTTTTAATGGTTATAGCCCTTTCATCCAATTTACTGTGGAAGAAGAAGACGAGAACAAAAGTGTTTCGTTTCTTAACACTAAAGTTTTCAGAGCTGAAACAATATTCTTTACACATCGTGGTATACAAAACCTGGGGCATCAGGACGATACTTGCATTTTGCATCATACCACCCCATGAAACAGAAAATTAATTTATTGTTAGGGATGAAAAATAGGGTCTTACGCATGTCACATCGTTCAAAAACGATGGAAAACCTGAGAAAACTTGATCAATTGTTCCTTAAATGTGGTTACCCAAGAAGGCTTGTTAACAAAATTCTTTTTAATAGAAATAATGATTTACAAGTTCTTTCTCATTCACATTCTGATCTTGATGGTGGGTCAGGCAGTACTTCCCGTATAAACGGTGATGCTAATAATATTTCGGTTCCCTCAAATTTTTCATATTTTTCATTACCCTATATTACGGAAGCGTAGAAAGGCCACAATGAATATTTTTTCAATTATTCTAAGTTACAAGTCGGAATTTCCTATTATTTCGACTTATAAGTCAGAATTTCCTATTATTCTGACATACAAGCCAAAATTTCCGACTTACAAGTCGGAATTTCCATGTTATAAACCAGATAAATGTAATTCTGGCTTGTAAGTTGAAATTTTCGACTTAGAAGTTAGAAAAATGCCAAATTAGTTAAAATAGTAGTTCATTATATTAAATACACTTGCGTATGTTTCTGTGTAAGAGTAAGCGATACAAGGTGATTCATTAACAATTATATACAGGGTGATTCATTAACAATGGGAAAATCGAAAGCTGAAGATATTACACGTGAAATGGTGACCATTGGCGCAAAAATGCCTTTTCCGAAAGTTGATAGTTTCGGAAATACAGGTGTTGAAAGTTAAAATTTTAAATCGTTTTTTGCAATTATTCTGAAAATATGTAGATTAGGAACTTGAAAATTTGTGAAACTATATTTTTTTAAGCGACGAATAAGATGCGTGTTATAATTTCAGCGTTGCTCATAGAGGCCGCCACTCACGATCAATTTTACCGAAAATTTACTTAATAACTTTTTACCCTGTATATCTAACATGAAACTTGATTCAAAACCTGAAAGAGCAATCAATTTTCCATTATTTATGTATTCTTGTTTCATTTCGGTATCTTGATCCGTTTTCGAGAAAATTCGATTTAACGAATACATGTTTTGATAATACGAGAAATTAAAAACGAAATAAACTAAGTGTTTCTTCGTGTTATTATAACAATTAACAATAAAACAAATAAAATACGTAATTATGATTTGAAGTAATTGTTCGAAGAATCCACCGTTGACACTGATACACTTTACACGTTTTCTGGGAGATCTTCGAGTTTGAAACAATAACATATAGGGATTGCGTCTGACTTCGTTGGTAGCGATTTGTATTCTTTGCCACAACTCTTCACGCGAAGCAATAGATTTTGTGTAAACTATATCTTTCATTCAAGACCAAATAGAAAAATCAAGAGGATTGAAGTCCGGACTTCTGGGTGGTCATGCAAAAATGCTTACATGGCCAATCCAGCAATTTGGAAAAACTGCATCTAAATATGCACACACCGTTCGAGACGAATGCGGTGGAGTTTCGTCGTGCATGAACCACATGTCTCTTCTTAAATAAAGTGGAACTTCTTCAAGCCATGGAAGCATTTTTGCTTGGTCACCCAGAAGCCGGACTTCAATCCTCTTGATATTTCTATTTGGTATCGAATGAAGGATATAGNTTTACAATCATTTACCTTCTGAAATAACAGACTCACTTACACAGGGTGTTTTTAAGAGCAAATTAAAGAAGTTTTTATTGGAACGGTCTTTGTATGGTCTAGATGAGTTCTTTGCTGTAGATTACACCGGTACTGACAAATGACTAACATTTTTTTTGTTTTCCTTGGTTGTAATATGTTAGTTTGTTCTTATTTATGTTCTATATTTTTTTATATATATATGACTATTCCTATACATATGTATGTATATCTCATGGAAAAAATAAAATAAAAAAACGTAAAAAACACACGGCGGAATCATCTATGGACGACGAAGCCCCCAGACATAAAAAATCTGACAAAACAGACAAAACACACAAAAACAAACAGAGAAAGCCAAACAAATCCCCCGGTAAACTTGCGAAAACAAGAACGGTGGACACAAATACAAAAATTACTCACGACACTTATGTCCGTATGCACCGTTTGCCCTCTAAAGCGGCTTAACTTGAGCTCTTTTAAATAGCAAAACCGGCTTAATTATATTTTCATATGCACCGCCTAAAATGTAAGCCGGTTAAGTCGAATATACCTACTCACAGGAAAGGACCCCGCACAAATCTTATGGAAATTGGGTCCCGGTCAAATTCGCTGAATTTTTGATATGTGATAGAGTTCATCATANATCTCAAATAATAAAACTTTAGTATAGATTGACTTTTGGTATCGTTTTATTTTGCCTGAGTTTGACAAATTTTGAGGTAAGGTAACTATTGGGGTGTTCTGTGGTAGAAATTTGTCTGGCGCCCTACTACTATCATTTGCTCAACGTTGAGTCTCTTCGAACCACTCCCCTCTTCACTGAGAAGCCGAACACCTTATTTGTTTTGTAAACGGCCAACTGTATATATTGTTAAGTCGGTTACAGTTGGGGGAGTCGTGTGCGTGTAACAAGTCGTTTAACCTCCTCGTGAAGGTGCCTTCACATTCGATCTTCCGCCCCAAATCCAGCGTAACTGGATTGTGGGCGGTAGACCCCTCGTGCTCGGTGGATATTTGTCAGTCAGTGGAATGGATTTTAGGATAGCTATGTCAAGTACTTCGGGGAGGCCAATGGGCCCGTGAAAAGTCGTCTCTGTCGGTCCGAGTATGGTTATGTCATTGTCACGCATGTCAACGTAGTCCAACAGGACCCGACCTGCTGCGGTCGTAATCCTGTTGTGCCACGCCGGGGACTTTACGTTAAAGTCCCCGATAGCGACAGTCTAGGGCCAGGAAAGGATGTCAAGGTCTGTGTTTAGCATGGGGCGTCGGGGTGAGTGGTAACAGGACACCACCGCAACGTCTCCATGCCGTAGCGATCTCACCTCTATCGCCACGGCCTCGACATTTTGAGTTTGGAGACGCTGCAGCGAATAGTAGTCGATGCACTTCTTTACTACGAGTGCAACACCACCCCCATTTGGTCTCTGTCTTGTCTGTAAATGTCATAGTCAGGGATGGAGATTCGTGAGGCTCGCTAAGTTTGGTTTCCTGGATGGCCAGTTCCAACTTTCTGCTCCGCAACCCGTTAGGGTTCCAGGACGAAATTCTCAGCGAGGAGGGTTGGGTAAGGAGGCGAGCCATTAGAAGTCAAACAATGTTTGCATGTTTGACATCATGGTCGCTAGCTGGACGCAGAAGTCCTGAAGACGATTAGTTGCGTTACTCAGGGCCGCTGCGCCCGGGGGGGGGGGGTGTTCGATTTGTTATTTTGTTGTCATATCTGTTTAGGAGGGTTTCGTTGCTGTCTTTTTAGTCATGCTTAGTCCAGAGGCGGGGGAGGGTGGGGTGGGTAGTAGTGTACGTTTTTGTGTGTTTTGTGATGTGGTGTTTTGTATATTTTGTGTTGTTGTTTTAGTCGGTTTGGGGCATTTGGGGCACGGGCACCCCATGTATCTGGCAAGGTGGGGTCCGGCGCAATTTGCACACCTGGCCGGTGTATCGAGTGTCTGTAACTCTCGCCACATTTGACGCATTTGGGCGCTGCCGTGCAGCGCGACTTTTGTCTCTCTACTTTTACTAGTAGAGAGCAACAGCGGGTTAGATTGAGGATTTCCTCCTGGTTCGAACGGGCCTGAACGAGGATCAGGGGCATCTCGTGCTTATTTTACTTGTTAGCCATACGGTACACTATTGCGCTTTGTCGTATGAAGACAAGTTGCACCTCACTTGGCGAAACATCCGCAGGTATTCCGCATATCACACCCTCAGCGTTTTTTCTTCACTGAAGGTGAACGTGTGGTATTCTTCGCCTTTGTCTGTCAGTCTTTGTCAATAGTCTGTGGTCTTTAGATGTGTTTGGGTATATGACTCAGTTCCGAGAGAGCAACCGAGCTGAACAGACGTGTCCATGAAGTGCTAGTGCAAGGAACAAGACAAATCTGCCTGCCTTTATTAAGGCTTCCTGGAAAGAATCCCTTTCTTTCCTCTTAATCACCGACCGAATCCCCGGCTTAAGCAGAGAGGCCTTCGACATCTTTGTTACAGGTACCTGTGCCGGTGTTATGCCCAGGTAAGTCCCATTTTTACTTTATCAGTTATTTGTGTTACTTTAGAATACATTTTTTTAAATTGCGACCCCCGACAAACAATATATCAGACAGACAAACTACACAAAAAGACACGTACATCCCCGTAAGGGGGCAGCCTCAAGCGACTAAAACACACATACAAACGTACACACACACTAACACACACACACGCGCACAAAATGTCGGACTCCGAACACGAGGAGAACATATACATATACATGGACGATACATACAGCGAAAGACCCTTTTGATGGGTCTCCGCTTCACCAAAAACCATCACCACCAAAACAGATTTATACAAACAGCTACCATCACAAAAACAAGAAAACGAGACACTAAAACAACAAATACACGAACTCACAGAACAAAACACTCGACAATACCACAAATATTAACTATGATACAGCAAATCGTCGATTTGCAAAAAAACAAACTTTCGGACGCAAATACCATTAAATTACACCAAAAACTCGACAAACTCATCAACAAACAAATGACAGACAGGCACCCCCCCCCCCTCACACACACACGCACAGAGAAACGTCCTGCAAAAATGTAAATCTGAAAAAGAAAAAAGTGATAACGTGAACGATCGATATATTTTACCTAAACAAAATACGAAGGTAAATAAACAGACGGTCTCGACTGAGATTTTAAAAGTTCAAACTGAACAAAAGTGCAATGAAATAATTAATTTAGCCATGACAGATCCTTCTGCTAGTATACAGGATGATGTTACCGCGACCGTGACAGATTCTACTACAACTAGCACTCAGAAGAATACGAGGGACGAAGGAAATCGTCAAGAGAAGTGGCAAGTAGTAACAAATAATCGTAAGAAGAGACAAAGGATTGTTGGTTGTAATACAACGTCCGCTATAAAAGGGGTGCTGAAAGTCGTCCACCTTCATGTAACTAGGGTGGATCACAAAACGTCGGCGGACGATCTCAAATTGATGCTGAATGAATTTTTCCCTGAAGCACATTGCGTTTCTATCGCTCCGATGCAACTAAACGTATACTCCTCGTTTAAAGTATCCAATAATCAAGTAAACTTTAGAAGAGCAATGAATCCTAACATATGGCCCGTGGGTGCTTGTGTTAGCAAGTTTTTTCAGAAACGCCCTTCGAACCAGGGTGCAACGTAATGTTTGATCCTGACTTTTTAATAGTGAATGTTCGAAGTTTAAATGCTGAATCGGTTAATCACTTAGAGTGTGAATTTGTAAATAGTAATATTAACTATATTTGTGTAGCGGAAACTCATGATTCCGATGTCTCTATTATTACTAAGAATATAAGTGGCTTTATGCTAAGTAGTTACTATTGTCGAAAAAAATTTAAATGTGGTGGTGTTGCAATTTTTACGCGTAATGGTATCAATTGCTCAAATATTGTTCTGAATCGGTTTTGTATTGACAAGGATTTTGAGATTTGTGGTATTAATTGTACTTTAAGTAATAGAAATTTAATTATTTTAACTGTCTATAGATCTCCTGATGGAGATGTTCAACAATTTTTTGAACAAATTTTAAATACTTTAGAGTTTTTATACAAACCCAATGTTAATATTGTTCTGGCGGGTGATTTCAATATTGATGCTAGTCTTAATTCTGCAAATAGAACTGTGTATGATTCTCTTTTGTCATTATTGCAGAGCTTTGATTTGCATCAGGTGGTAGAGTGGCCTACCCGTGTGACGGATAACTCTTCCACTATCATTGATCATATATATACGAACTTTGGTGAATCTACAGTATGTGTTGTAGATAATAATATGTCAGATCATTGTGTTGTTCTTTTTGAATCATCTAGTCTACGGGACGAGTACAGTAAGCGTATCTCACAGTATAAGCGCAATTTTGGTGCAACCAGCACAGCATCTTTTGTGGAATCTTTGTCAATAGAGGATTGGTCATTTATCTATTCAGTACCTGATATAAATAATGCATACGAATTTTTCATAAATAAATTAATGTTAAATTTTAATAAATACTTTCCTAAAAAAAATATTGTTTTTCTCTGGATAACAATAGTTGTAAATGGGTTACCGATGATGTAAAATTGTCTAGTAATAGATTGAAAGATTTATACATTTTGAAAACTAATTTTCCACAGCTCAATCAATTCTACATGCAAGCTAAAATCCGCCATAATAAATTAATAAAAAATGCAAAACGGTCTTATTATCAGAATCGCATATTCAGTTCAAGTAATATAGCAGGTGAGGCCTGGAAGGTTATCTCTGAGTTGTCGACGGGTGTGTCTGAACATAAGAACATAAGTCTTTTAGAAAATAAAATATTAATTGAAAATCCCCATTTAGTGGCTGAAGTGTTTAATGATTATTTTATTAATGAGCCTAAAAGTATAATTAATAGAATCACAAAGAAACAAGGAACGGTCTTGTATCCGACATATAATAGTTATTCTATATTTCTAATTCCATTTTCAGAGGATGAATTATTGAATCTTCTAACGCTTAAACTGAAAAATAAGCGCTCAGCTGGATATGATGAAGTGCCAATGTTTATTATGAAAAAGGCATTACCGGTGATAATCCAGCCGTTAACGTATCTAATTAATTTATCTTTTAGCACTGGTGTATTTCCAGAAAGATTAAAATTGGGTAAAGTAGTTCCCATTTTTAAGAAAAACGATCCCCAATTTGTTCAAAATTATAGGCCAATAACCATAACGTCATGTTTCTCTAAATCCTTTGAGTATGCGTTCTTGCATAGACTGTTACCCTTTGTCAATAAGCAAACTTTATTTTCCCCTAGTCAGCATGGATTTATCTGTGGTAAATCTACAAATACCGCTATCTTGTCACTTTTGGAAACTATCATTGATTGTGTTGAATCTGGCGAGGGTCCCGTTGGTATCTTTTGTGATATTAGTCGGGCGTTCGACTGTGTTCAGCATAATATTTTAATTAACAAGCTATTGGCATATGGTATTAGAGGCGTCGCACTTGATTGGGTGCAATCTTTCTTGAGTAATAGACCTCAGTATGTTTGTGTTAATCATATTGATGATATAAAAAAAGATAATATTGATTCTAATATTTTAATTAATAACATGGGAGTTCCACAGGGATCTGTGCTGGGGCCTATCCTTTTTCTTTTTTATAGTAACGACATTGACTCGGCTTCACCTGTTGCCTCTGTTGTTCGTTATGCTGACGACACAGCGTTTCTGTTTTCATCTCCATGTTCTGAAAATTTAAATATAATGTGTCAGAGCTCCCTGAACGAATTGTTGGCTTGGTTTGAAACTCACTGTCTTTTCTTAAACAGCTCTAAAACAAAGGCCATTAGATTTCATAATAGGCAAAATAACTGCCCGAAAATTGATGTTATTTTAAAAGACTCTATAATTTCTTCTAATTCAAGAAATATAAAGTTTCTGGGTGTTACGATTGATGAAAATTTGAATTGGAAAGAACATTGTTTCAACTTAATTGCTAAATTAAATTCAGTTAGTTATATGTTCAGGAGACTTAAAATGGTACTTACCAGCCATCAGTTAATTAGTTTATATTATGCACAGGTGGAGTCGAGATTGAGATATGGAATTTTATTTTGGGGTACGTCCACTTTGTCAAGTGATGTTTTTGTTGTTCAGAAGCGTATTCTGAGGTTGATTGCAAATATACATTTCCTGGATTCATGTAGAGATGTTTTTAAAAAATATAAAATTTTAACTTTGTGCAGTCTTTTTATTGTTGAGTCTGCTGTTTATGTTTTCATGAATAAGCAGAAGTTCTCTTTAAATTCTGAAATCCACCATTACAACACAAGGAATTGCAATAAATTCCGTTTACCCTTTTGTAAATATAACATTTCTCGCAAATCGCCGAATTGTCTGGCTATTAAAATTTACAATCATTTACCTTCTGAAATAACAGACTCACTTACACAGGGTGTTTTTAAGAG